>NW_020438866.1:817509-840899 GCF_000699045.2 Agrilus planipennis | reverse complement strand
AATGTAGTATCGGGAATGCGTGCTTTTTAGTTTATGGTAGGCTTAAAGTAATTTAGGAATAGTTTGTAATTTTAAGGGATTAAGTAATTGTTATCCGTATGTTTAGAATAAGAAGCAAAATATTTTTAAGCAATAAACTTTAAGAAAACTACTGCGTCCTCTCCAACCGTACGGTTTTATTAGCTGACTGAAGGTACCGTGAGAAAGTGACAAAAATTGACACGTGCAACGTTGGGGTAAAGAGAGACAGAGAGGGTATACTTGACCGAGGGTCTCAAAAACATTACGGTCAGTCTTGCGGGGGAGAGTTGAATCAGTTCTCGAAGACAGCGGTTGTAGAGGATCGAATTTGTACGAACTTATCATATGTTCATTTTGTATTTCATTTTATTTAATAAACACTTTTAATTCTTTCGAATTCTAAGCTAACATCATTATTATTAGTCCCATATTATAATGAATCGTCTAAAATTTAAATTGTATTATTTTTTTACTTTGACGATGCATTACCGTAAAAGATCTTACGTTAAACCATCAAGTTTAAAACTCGTCGCAGATGTAAGTCTATCGTCAAAAATTGACTCAGTTCCGTGGCTAGCACCGAGTGGCGCAATAAATTCGATATGAAGTGGTTCAGTCCTCTAACAATATTATTGACGTAACTTGAGCTATCGAGAGAGAAAAGTTTCTCCATTTTCCACATAACCCAAGTTCGTTATCCTAGAGGATCAAGGACCTGTTTCGAGTGAAACTAGTAGATATTGGTTTTCCCGTAGTGGCCGATTGCAGTTACATTAACTCGCACGATCGAGCTTTTGTTTTCCTCCCAGTTTCCTTTCGAACTAAATCTATACGTTACTTAAACGACGTAATTTTTGATACGTACATCATTTAATTAATTCGATGTCCCTTTCAGTTAACAAAGCAAAACCTAATTTGTTGAAAGAAATGGTACATAGGTATTAGAGTTTATGGTTGCCCACTGTAATGTAAGGATTAATATTCCACAAAAAATATACGAACGGTCGTAAACTAAAGAAAAATGGTACACACTGTACTGTAATATACATAAATTGTTTGATATTTTTGTTAATTTGTAATGCACTTGCTTCTTCTTTAATTCTTCAAACATGTACAGAGCCATTGCTATTAATTTATTCTTGCCTAAAGTATTTGTTTCGAGTGTTAGTTCTTCAGTTACTTTTGCTTGTGGCAAAACATGTGTCCAAATTGGTTATTTCATTTATCAAAGCAATTAAATGATGTATTTTTCATCAAAAATTAATTTTGAAGAAGTACCTATGTCTAGCCATATCCTTTAAGTACTAAAAATACCAACAGGGTAGTGGTTTCGTATGTGAAAATTTGTAAGATTTTGTTCCAACAGTTACTAGAATTTAGTCCAAGCTAGTAAGATCTTTAATCCCTGGTTATATAAATAAAATAAATCATTGGTGAGATGTAACCTAAAAATGGAAATTCAGCATATTCAAATATTTCCTGCTGGAAAATTCCGAGCATTTTGTTCGACGGTAAAACATTCATTTCTTTTAACGTACAGTGGCGATGAGTGATGTAATTCGATTTCTCTTCTTATCTAGGTGTCAGAAAAGTGCAGTGGTCGTTTATTACAACCGAACAATTTGCATATAATTAGCGCCTTGTCTTTTTCCTAGCGATTTTCAGAATTTCTTACGTCTGCAGCGAAAAATAGAGAGTTAGTTTTTGTTCTTGTAACCCCAACTACTGCTTGTAATTGTATTAATTTAGTATTTCGACAACAATTTCGAATTTAATTGACGAATTTTCAAAAGAGTACTTTTATTTATTTTAACGTTTTGATAAAATTTCATAATCCGGAATTTATGCTTGTCTGATACCCAATTTGGAATATCCCAAAACTTATGATGCAATGTAGTCAATTAAAAGACATCAAATTTTCCTTGGTTACCCGAGATAAAAATGTTCAGTCTGTCAGAGTCTCTGAAAGCGAGAATCGAGTCTCCGTCTCTCATCGAGTCACTCTGGCGCCGTTGAGTGAGACTGTCGAGAGACTGTCAAACAACTGTTCAGCGTCTCTGAACGAGAGACTCCAGTGGCTCATGGAGAGATCCTCATTTCGTATCCAGTCTCTAAACGAGAGACTCGAATCTCTGAACGAGAGACTCGAATCTCTGAACGAACTCGAATCTCTCAATAAGTGGTGTCTCGATAGACATGGTTAAAATTTTCTAAGCTCAACATTTCAGAGATCCCAGTCTTTCTACGAGAGACTCGAGTCTCTCAATTTTTCAGTTTTATTCATTCGGTGTCTTTGTGAAAGACTCGAATCTCTGAATTAACAATTTTATCGTTCGAGTCTCTCATACAGAGACTGTGAGAGATCCATAAAAACACGTAGGCAATAACTGAGAGACTGTGAGAGACGCTCTCAGAGACGCTGAAAGACTCTGAGAGACTGGAGAGAGACTGAAAATTGTGGCTAGGGTAATAGTTGTAACTTCTCTTTCTTAAAAATGTTGCTATTGAAAAGTATAAGCGTGCGCATTTCTAAAGAGTTGAGAATATCTCGAACAAGGACCAGTAGAAGGAACGATTTATTGGAACGCAATAGAACAAATGGAACTAATCTTAATAAAACGCGATTGGATAAGAGTTGGGGGCAATAGAACAACTCGTACCGTACAACGTGCCATCAGTGCGGTATTGTGCGATTTTGTTGCTTTGCGGGGGTCATGGATGACTCTCGCAAAGCGAGTTACATTGAGGCCAATGCTTTATTGAAGTCGTAACTTTCGCAAAATACAACACGTCTATTTTATTACTGATTTTATTGGCAAGCTCGATCGACCAGCGGGCGTCCCAATCAGTCCGACATCTTTACTGCCAAGAAATCCGATTTCACATGCGATATGGGCCATGTCGCATGGCCCCATTTACGGCTGCAGGGCATTAAAAAAAAAGATGCAGGTCTATTACTTGTTGCTCATAAAAGCTATTAGAAGCGACTCTTTTAAGCTATGAAGACAAAGAAGCAACAGATTTAATAAACACGATGAATAGTCGATAGATATTACTTATATTAGATAGGGATTATCGAGAGCGAGGAAGAAGTTTTCAAAATAGTGTAAGTAATGTATGCTTGAATACAGGGAGTGAACTAAGAAAAGGTAATAATTTAATTGTAAAGAAAGACTTCATCTGCAGATAGGATTTCAAAAATGCCTTAGTCAAAATCACTTTGACGATTATAAACATCCCTTGTTAGCAACCAACTACAATTGCTATATATTTTAAAACCTTTATCTATAGTTTAGGCATGAACCAGAGAGCACGTCAATGCCTTTAACTTTATTGAAAAATTGAAACAGACATGTGGCCCTTTGATCAGTTGCTAATTTCTTAAAGTATCGTATCTAATTAACTATTGTTATCATTAGACTAGCCTGATGAGGTTGACGTTAAAGCCGACAAAACGAATAGAATTGTACCGCTGACAATGTGTGTAGAAAATTTCATGATGATCGATTGAGTATTAAGGCGTAAATTGGTAATTAACAAACAAACAAATAAACTCACATATTCGCATTTATTAGTCAGGATAATAAATGTAAGTCATCACCATAAGGTCGTCATTCCTAAGACTGGTTGGACACGCACCTCTACTCTTTCCTTTCCTGAGCTAATCTTCCCATTTTCCTAAAACTAGAACAACCCACATCTTTAACTGTTTGCTAACGGTAATCTAATCTAGGTTTACCTCTACCCTTCTAACTCCCGTTTCTGTCTCTAATATGTTTCTGACTAGACCTTCATGCCTCAGAAGGTGTCCTACCAACCTATCTCGCCTATCTTCTATTGACTTCCACAGAGTCCTCTATTGTCCTATTCTATGTAGGTATAAAAATAACAAATCAATAGTTTCAATAACAAATTCTACCACTCTGTTTTCAAATAATATATATTTCAGGCCTATATTCTTATAATTGAATTAACTTGAAATTTTATTACATTAAAGTTTTAAAAAATTAGCCATTCACTTGTTAATAGTGTGTATTATAATGATGTAATTACAGCATAAGTACATTTTAGAGATTTATTTGATCCACATGAAAAAATGGTTTATGTACTGTTCGTTATATAGGTCCAAGACATAGTTAAGTCATAAATCAGTGTACGAGGTGTTATAACTTATGCATGAATAGCCTTTCCTATTCTGATATGAAAGTGCAGATAAAACATTTTGGAGTTGCTTTTATTTACAATGCTAGTATGGACTTTATTATACCATAACGCCAAATTTATGAACTGCAGAGTTTCTTCGGTGGGAACATAAAATTCTTCTTCTTCGTGGTTGCTTAAAAACGAATTTTTGCGGTTAAGATTTTTTTATGGCCGATGAGCCGGTGCTTGATAGTCATTCGACTAGAGTTTTATCGCTATTCCAGTCGACAACGATGACGGTCGCGTACGGAAAGATGCTATTAAACTATTTATTGTTATGTCGCACTTAAAAGCTGCTCTAATTACAGCCTTTAATCCGTAAAGACTTCATAAAATTTCTTATTTCATTACGAGAGTCGAGCTTAACGTCGAGGAAGTGGGTTCGGGAAGACTCTGAAAACGCGTCAACTCCACTTTCTAATGAGCATTCCCAGAGAAAGTCGATTCGTCTACAACACGTGAATTGTTTTCACATTCAAGGCAGAAAGACATGCTTTAAAGCAACTTGTTAAGTGTAAGCTTCGCTAGCTCCGATTAACGACTTGTTACGAATGCAGATGGTAGAACGACATCCTTGTAAAATTTAATGATCGTTGATTTTATGGTTTTCTTATTTTTAAGTACAAACCTTTCCAGGATCTTTAGGGAAATATGAACTAATATAAAAATGGAAAACGAAAACTTCGAAGAAATCGATGATTTTCGGTATCAAGGGATTGTGAAAACTAAGGTTGGAAATAACGCTAGAGATATAAAACAAAGAATAGTGCAACTTCAAGTCGTTTAGAATAAGAAATAAGCGAGATTGGGTGGTATGACCCCTTCCTAGTCATAAAAAAGCACTTCGGAAGCAGTTAAACGAGTTAAGAAGAGCAGATGTACCTTTATATTAGATTACTGTTAACAAATAGAGATGTAGGTTTCTGTAGTTATCGAGAAACGCGAAAATGATGATGGACGCCTGCGGGGTCTTTGTAATATTAAAAAAAAAAGTAGTGAGGAATATTAAGTACTACTATATTATTCCATACAAAGTCATACAGAATGCAAGTTCTAAAACAAACGTTAATAAAACTGTAATACTTTTAGAAAAACTGTTTGCAGAATTATAGTAAATAATGTTGGTTACCTTCATTTTTCAAAGATGTTGTTAATTACATTTACCTAGCAAAGGTCCTCCTACTTTTAATCAAGATAAAACGAATGTTTTATTTTACAACCAATCTATTTGTTAGAAAAAATATTGTCCGAAGAACGAGGTGATAGGATGCTATACAACTACCAAAACTCTCATCCAGAGGACAATAAAGAAGATGTATCCCTTTGTTTTACATTCTTTATCGCGAGACCATCTTGACTGTCTCAGAGGAGCCGTTTATGTGTGTTGCTGGATAGATAGATGCTTAAATTGTATCCATCCTTCTGCAATCACCGGTGCTCAGAAGGGCGATTGAAACAATTTGACGTCCGCGCCTTGCCTACACATTATTACTTTCCCCGATGTTGCTTTATATCTGTTGTCGAAGGAAAATCCCAAAATAAAACAGCAAATAAGAAATGAAAATCGAACAAAGATTAACTATTTCGGTCATTTATTACAAATATTTACTTAACGTATTGGAAGGGAATCAATATACCTGTTACTAAAAGTGTACTACTATAAAAGTGAATCGGTGGATTTTCATTAATTTTCGGTACCTAAATATTTACTGCTCTTCGCAGTTATAATAACATCATTGGTGAAATACTGAACGAATTAATTCGTAAATTGAAATTACTAATTCAATCGGTTAAATTAATGAAAAATAAATAAATATGAATTCAGAAGAAAAAATGCATAAAATCCAATCGGAATTGTGTAGTTGACGAGTATTCCACCAATGTCAATGGACCAACTATTGACTTAAACAAACTAACTGAAGTAATCGCCTATATATTAGAGCTTCAATGACAAAAAATAATATTATAAACTCAACTAGAGCTTTCTTACCTGATAATTAAAGTCCCTAAGAATGTCAATGCAGTTTTCAATCGCAAAGACTGATAGAACAAGTTACTTAACTATCTGATCACATCAGTACATAGCTACAAAATAACTGGCAAACCAGTTAAAAATACTGTTTCACAGTAATCTATTTTGATTAGGTACTGCTTTTTCAGTTATATGTCACAATTTATTGTGAATAACAACCAATTAATCAGTGACTATGTCACTGGAAATATAAGTGAATTTTTCACTGTTTTATTTTTAAGATGTACCTACTCTTTCCTTTCTACCTTTTGTGTTCAATTTTATTTTATGAACTTATAAATTCTATAAGACAGCATTGTTTAGTAGAACCCCGCTTGTTCGTCTAGTTACATTAATTACAAACTTGAGAATGTCTGGAATAACAAAAGGTAAAATTGCTTGTAAAATGACGAGCAATTGTACCAGGTCGTGTCGCAGAGTGTCGCGCCGTGTTGCGCCGCTTCGAAGGAATTAACGAAAGGGTCTCGAATCGTTGCCGATAGACGACGTTTCTCTGTATCGGGGTGGACTGGCGCAACGTAGCACCTTGGCGCAATTACTCAGGAGATTTATCAATGCGGCCGCGAGAAAACGTTGCTAATACAACAAACAATGAATCAGAGCGAAGAGGCAGAGACCGTTTCGCTTAGGGTTCAAACATAAAGGAACGTAGTCGAAGACAAAGTAAAATTAATTACGGATAAGGAAAACATCTGCGCGAAAGATATTAAAGGAAGATCAAGATGAAGAATAAGAAAAGAAGAACGTTTTTGCAACAAGACGCAACGGTTCCGCAAAACGTAAAGCCGTCGCGATTTAGTTTCCAAGCTGCGATATCGGAGGGAGAGCGATAGATGCGGAATGCAAAGGGTTCATTAGACTACAGATTTGCTTTTGTGATTCCGTCGCTTTCTCGGCGAGGGCGCGGTTTCATCTTTTTCCGCCGCCCGACGACCAAGTAAAGTACGATGTAGATTCGATTCGGCAAATGAGCACGCTAAATCGTTTTCAAGGAGGAATCGACTTAATGGGCTCTGGTTAAAGCACCACCGGATCTCGACGGAAAAACAAAATTAAAAAAACTTATAACGGCTAAAACCTAAAGCTTTAAACAAATGTAGAGTACGGTACTGTTTTATACCCCATTTGAGGGCGATGGATGATAAAAGGTGGAAAAGTTCTTTTAAGTCTACGTACTTATTCTTTCATGCCGTCTTTTTCTTCTATGATCTTGGAATTTTAACCAGTGAAATAAGCATTCTTCTTGAGGAAAACCTGGCATAACCTAACCCAACCTTAATATTGTCGATTGTCGTCGGTCATCACAATGGAGTCATCCAACGTTCTTCTACAGCAATCCATCCACCCCACCCCAAAACAGACGGTCCCATAACCTATACATTTTCCTGCCTTCTCCCTTACTCCTCACTTAAAAACACTTTTTCAGTGCTCTGAAAGGTCAACTTTAGCCTCACTCCAACCCTAGACTAACTTTTTACTAGCATGTTCGTTAAGTGAAGATACAACTATATACTCGAAATCATCCAGGTTCCATTTTTCTTATAACGAGTAACCTTCTGCCAAGGGAAAAGTTCACAGCCAATAACTTCGTTGCCAGCTAATTTCATCTTTTGACACATCGAGTCAATAACGAAGAAATACGTACACCGTTGATTGTCAAAATTAAATAAAAAGTTCACATGTGACTTAACTCAATGGGTTTACTATCTGTTATTTCTCTTTTAAAACGTAGAAGTGGAAAAATTAAAGAGAAGAATTAAAGTTTCAAGTGGTACTGAAAAGAATTATGATTGGTACCTTGCTTCAATGCTCTAACCTAATAATAGTAGTCAGGACATTTAATTTTGTAGTTCTTCTTAATTATATCTGTTTTACTTACCCTACGTAGGTGCGTAGTGTGCCCTTTTACTTCCAAATTCGCTTTTTGTACCTATAGGTACATTATCAATTCGAATCAAAGATCCAATTAAGTTTGGAACTGCGGAATTTTGTCACTACTGATTTAAACCAAATCGATACAAAAACCTTTAATTTTTGAGTAATCACCGTGAGTGGCGGAGGGAGGGCAACGGCTGTATTAGATGGATATAATGCACTGCCGCGCGAAGAGCGAGAAATCCGCTAGAGTCCCGGTGGCGTGTGCTGTGTTCAGCTGTTGTTTCCTTACCTCTGCTCTCCACGTGGCTGGACATCATTGCCTCTATTTGCGGTCTGTGTAAAAACCAAATCATAATTTGCCGTAAACCTGTGAAAACGGAATGTATGCTGGGACACATAGTAGAAGTGAAACTTCAACGAGTGGAAAAACGAATCGCAACAAAATTTTTACTTCAAGTTTTACGGGCAGGTTTTCAAATTGGACAAGTACATTAACAATCTACCCGTAAAACTTGAAGTAAAAATTTTGTTGCGATTCGTTTTTCCACTCGTTGAAGTTTCACTTCTACTATGTGTCCCAGCATACATTTCGTTTTTGAATGTTTTCTGAATTTTTTTATATGGTCCCGTTCACCTTGTAGTTTCGCTTGTAAAAATATACGTATAAGGTAGACTTATAAGCAACATGCCTATGAATGTACGTATATATCTTTGTTGGTTTTAAGTATTAACGATTAAATAAAAAGAGGAATAAATGCAATAGCCGTAAATATACCTTAAAGTGAAAGAACGAGCCGCGTCCGATCGTGGCCGCAAAAAGTTCGCCATCAAATATTTAAAACTCGACGGCTTTCAGCGATCCAAGTAGAAAATTGTTCTAAGCAAGATTTATGGCTCTTCCGGAGCAGGAACCGAGCTGTACGAGTCGAAATATTTATGGATACGTCATTGATATTTATTATTTTAAATATCAGTTTTACATGAAGGTGGAACTTGAACAGGATCTACATCTTCCTCAGAGAAATCGTCGATTCCCCTTGAGGACCGCTCACTTTCCTGTTTTATAAAAAATTACATTTGAATATTGGAAAAATATGGAACTCTTGAATGATGATCTACCTACCATAATATTTGAACTACAAAAACAGAGACAAACATAGTACATTAGAAGCGGATGTAAATAATTTTTTAATATATTATATTTGCTTTTAAGCATTCGCAAATTACAAAAGTAATCATCTGTCTGTCAAAACCGCAAAATATTCAATTATTAAAATCCATATATTTGATATGTCTGTAGAGTGCATCTCGTGATAGAACAACAAAATAGGGGATGTAAAAGTATGCACAAAAAGCACCCCAATTAACGAGCCGTCAACGATAGAGAACAGTTGCTAGTTTAGCAGACGTGTTGTCTTATCGGGCTTCGTCAACTGAGGAAACACACATACCTATTCGTGACCATCGCAACAGCTGGTACGTAGACAGGTCAATTGTACGTAATGATTAGTAATAATCTGTACTCGTTAACGTTTGATTGCAAAGTTATTGATATTACCACAAAATACAAAAATATGTTTGACTCTCATGTTTATGTATATTATGGAGAGGTGTACGATCTCATTTTATTTGTTTTTCATGTACCTTCTTCTTCCTTAATTTTTCTGGAGTACTGATCAGACGTGGTGTATAATTTTATTTGATGTGGAAGGATACGAAGAAATATTTCTATTAATATTTCTATTTTTATTAATTACTTTAAAAATTATAAACTACCCATATTATTTAGATGTATTGTAATATATTTAAGGAACAGAAAGTGGTTGAATTGGACTGCTATTAACACAATTGGTCGTCAATCTTAGAAGTCTACCTGAGGGTTTGTTACGTAAATCCCTTGCGATTTCACTAAATCCCCCGAATCCAAATAAAACTTCTTCCGTAATTTGGTTTGATAACGGAACCATTCAGTAGATGTATTTAGTTTCTTTAACGGTAAGGCGATCGAATTCAATGGTTCTAGGAAAGGTGATCCAACATGGGAAAATTAATTGTACCATTTGTATTTGATCGTAATTAAACAGCTAATAGGATACGTCTCTTTATAAATCGGATAGTACTAATATTGAATGTGATCTATAATCCACAGCCACGTTTTCGAGTTTAGTCTGGTGAACATTTGGATTGATTCTTTTTTTTTGTCAAGTGTTTTGTTGATACGTATGTGATGCCTTACAGAGTGAGCTTCTAGACTATAAACCGCAGTGAAAGTCCAATTGCCTAATTAGGCAATAGTTGACTCCAGTCTTCAACCTTCGAGTCTGTTCTTTGACGTTGTATGGTTTATATTCAATTAATTTTTATCAATTGCATTGTTTTATAGTAAAATATTAGCATTCTTTCACCACATATCTATCCAATAAGCTGACACTGATACGTACGTCAAATATTTTGTTGTGATACTTTAGTGTACGACAATTCAGTAAATATTATCTGTAGGTGTTTGCGAAACCAGTGGGGGGGGGGGAGCGGTTGTCGGGTGTTAGAGAGTTCATCAATCAACCCAAGAAGAGAAAGTCACTTTTCGCAGGATAATTTAGCTAAATACGTACCTATCTCCCTTCGCAGTTAACGAAGAGCTTTAATTAATTAAAATCGCTCTTCATTGATTACAGAAGGCGATGCGCAGGTGTTTGCTCGGTCCACTTGACTTCCTCCTTTACGTGTCGAACCTCTTGAATTTAAATTGGTCGGAATCGCTTCCCTGTTCCTTTTCTGTTGCGTCGGTCGACAGCCCTTTATGGTGTGCGCGAATTTCACGGCGACGAAATTAAATTACTGTTCGAAACCAATTTGGCGAAATAACACCACAGCTTTACCGAGGCATTATTTCATTCGTGTAAAAGACACTCCCTCAATTTTTAGTTTACAGGATAACTCAACTTGTTCCCTTTAGCTTGTTGATGAACCCTTCAAATTCTCGGTTCACATATGGTAGTTTCGACAAATTGTTCATGAAGAACTGAATGTTTGGTTTGCGCCCTTTGTAATAAATTTCGATCTTTTTGGACCTCATCAGTACGCCTACGTCTGACTGACCAAGAACTTTTCTTGTGTTATATGCACGTGCCTATCACGAAGTGGTTTCAGTTTGTCAAGTTGAATATAGAAATGTAATAAATAAAGTCTTTTGTTACCACCAAATTTACCTTACTTTATTAATATTTGCAGATAGTTTATTATTAATTTAATAAATGAACGAAGTATCATATAAATGCATGAATAGATACATATAATCTTCTAGCAAAACTACTTAAGGAGTATTCAATTTAGTATTTGAATGTTGAGTAAGGTTATTGTATTTGAAATGCATAACGTCTGGTTATAGTCGATTTGGCAAACTGGATAATTGCAACTTGAAGCAACTGACAAAGTTTCCCGCCTAAAAATGACATCATTCAGCTCTACAAGCGTTAATTTAACCACTAATTGCTCTGCCACTGACGTGCTTACAGTTTCAATTGCCCAAGTTAGAAAGTTATGTGAAAAAGTTTCCATCTAGACAACGACTACGAAATGTCAGATGCAGAACTTTCGACCCACGAGTCGCATCGATTTTCGATAACAACACTCCTTTCATGTGCACACCAATCGGCAACATTTTCTTATCGTTAAATCAAATTTCGAATTACCAATAATCTCAAGAAACTTATAAAGACATATGCGTGGTAACCCAACAAAACATGGTAATAAAGTTCCAATATTTGTTTTTTTGAAACAGCGGTGGTATTACATGCCAACATACCCTTCATAGTATAGTTAAAACGTTAAACTACTTTGGTTAAATTTTGGTGTGAAATAGGTTCCTGGATTAAAAGAGTGTATGATTAGTACCGCACTTAAGTGCAATCTGACCACAACATAACAATTATGATATAACTTAGTTTTTTCATACTACAACCATTTCAACCTTTAATGTATTCATTTGTGATTAAAGCATTCGATTCGCGATTCCTATTAATTAATTGTAAACTATAAAAGCGCTGTTATAACTCTACCTACAGGTTTACCGCAAATAGAGGCAATGATGCCGAGCCACGTAGAGAGCAGAGGTAAGAAAACAACAGCTGAGCACAGCACACGTCGCCGGGACTCTAGGGACTCTCGGCACGTCAGCCTTTCTCTGCCTCCGCCGCTGTCGCCCCTCACCTCGCGATTTACCGTCTACCCTTTCCACGCGAACGTAACGCTTTTTCGTGACAGAAAAACATTTCATTCCGGTAGTTGCTGAAAGTAGGGCGGAAGTACCTCTTCAGCTTCCTTTTAGAAATGATATGGAGAAAAAGATAAGACGGAATATTGTACTTCTATAGTTATCTAATAGGTTTAACCATGTATTTCTGAAATAGGTATTAGTTTTTGCTATCCTGAGACAGACAATGAGCGAATGTAATAAAAGGTGAACGTGCTTTCAAATGATGTAAGAGGTTGAGGATCTCCACATTACGTTCCCATCGTCTATGTACCTGCTACTCATTTTCTTTATTTATCTCGTAAATCATTTTCGGAAAAGGTCGCGTTTGAGATAGTTCGTTTAGTTGCCGGTGGATGGTCCGCACGAGCTTCGAGACATTCCTGAAAATACGAGGGTGGATTGATAAGTTTCCGGCCTGACCAAGAAAAACAAGGTTTTTAAAAATTTTTTTTTTTTATTTCTCAACATAATCTTCCAAGGCTGATACATTTCTCATAGCGGTGTTCCAGTCTATTAATGCCATCTCTATAGACTGATTCGTCAAACTCCTCAAAATAACCATTTACAGCTTCGATTACTTCTTCATTGTCCGCAAATCTCTTACCGCCAAGCCATTTTTTGAGATTAGGGAACAGAAAATAGTCACTCGGGGCTAGGTCTGGAGAGTAAGGAGGGTGCGGCATCAATTCAAACTTTAGATCGTTGATTTTAGCCGTCGCAACGATTGACGTGTGCGCTGGTGCGTTATCGTGATGAAACAAGATTTTTTTCTTCGCCAGATGAGGTCGTTTAATTTTCACCTCGTGGCTCAAACGTTGCAATAAGTCTGCGTAGTATTGACCAGTGATAGTATTACCCTTTGCAAGGTAATCAATGTATATAATACCTCTTGCATCCCAAAAAACAGTAGCCATAACCTTGTTCGCCGAAAAAATTGTTTTTGCCTTCTTTGGAGTTGGTTCCCCTGGTCCAATCCACTGTTTAGACTGTTCTTTGGTTTCAGGAGTGTAGTGGTGGACCCACGTTTCGTCAACGGTTACGAATCGACGCAAAAATTCGCTTGGATTACGCTTATACAATGACAAATTTGCGGTAGAAATGTTTTTTCGAATCAATTTTTGGTCGACTGTTAGCAAACGCGGCACCCATCTTGCACAGAGCTTTTCCATATGCAAATGTTGGTGCAAAATATGTTGCACACGTTTATATGACATCTTACAGGTCTCAGCTATCTCACGCACTTTCAATCTGCGGTCTCCCAGCACTATTTGATGAATTTTTTCGATCATATCTGGAGTTGTGACCTCAAGGGGGCGTCCTGAGCGAGGCCCATCAGAGGTGCTCACACGACCCTTTTTAAACTCGGAAACCCACTGCTTAACGGTTGAATATGACGGGGAGGATGTCCCCAGTGTTGAGTCCATCTCTTTTTTAATTTCCTTCGGCGTTAACCCCTTCAAATAAAAGTATTTGATGACAGCACGATTTTCCTGCTTTTCCATTTTTACGAAAACCACAGAGGCGTCTTGTTCAGCGTGCTGTCAAACCTACACTAGCAAGGAGATCGGGCTGAAACTATAGCTACAAGCTATCCAAGGATGGTACTATAGAATGTCACCTCAAGGTAGGCCTAGTGGCGTCATCTCTTGGTTAGGCCGGAAACTTATCAATCCACCCTCGTATGTGCGCTGCCTTTAGCCCGAAGTACGGGCAGACGGGCGTCGAAATGAGACGTTCAAAATTTGCACTTGGAGTTGTAAATTCTACGGATGCCCCGGATTCCTTTCCGTCTTCACGCTCCGCTGCAACGAGACAATGTTGTGACGCCTATATAATTAAAATTATTATTTCCTTAGCTTTACGTCTCTCTATAACTGAGACGAGAAGGAAGCGCAACATAATTTAACGTGGGTAATGAGATTGTACTTTGCGTCTGTCATCCGGTGTACGAACAACTCCAAGTGCATTCAAGTTATCGAAGTTATCTAATGTGGGTGGTGTACGTGATACAGCTGGTAGAATTTGATCTTAAATCAAACTGGAAGTAATGCAATCTTCTACGTGGATTAAAACATGAATCAGACTCATCCAATATCATACGGTTACATAGTTAATGATACTTCAGCTGAACTAATTTACAAAGAATTTGCAGACGATGCATACAATTAACAGTAACTGCAATGCAGAATGTATGACTGTACATATCTACATACTGACAGGTAGAAGATGCCCAATTTGATTACTTCTTTTCTATAAAATCACTACCATAAAAAATGGAAAAGTACTATTGGTATTTAACCGTTTTCTGTTTAATTAACACTTCTATTGTGAATTAGTTATCAATTCACAACTATACGAACACTTTGTCACTTCTTCGCTCCTTCTTCTTCCCTTTGCACTGCCTCGAACTCGTTCTCGTTCTGACTCGTACTCGAACTCGCGACAACTATATATATATAGGCTAGTCTTGTTTCTAGAATGATCCAGTATGTATGTTGGGTTGCCTACATGTGACAATAGCTTTAAAATGGATCAAATAAATAATCGAACTTATCCGAACTTTTATAAAATTATATCAACGAATCATGTGTAGTTTTTGTAACAATCGTTTACACTTGTTGGTCAAAGATATCGTAAATAACTTATCATGCGGTATGTTTAGATGTGATGGATAAAAGATTGTGTTTAGCGATCAAAAGTAATTGTTTCCCTAAATATCAACGAGATTATCGGAAATTGAAAGTTTTTTCTTTGGTCGTTTTCCATCACGATATAGCCTATCCGGCACATATAGCCCAAGTGATATATAAAGAAGGCACTAATACCGAAAACGTTGCGTTTCCATTGTTCAGTCGTTCTTATGTCTCCCGTCGAACGTGGGCACAATGGAGGCTTCGGAATATCAGCAGGTCGGTTACAAAGCGCTCCATGGCAGTGACAAATTGGACCGCGGAGCGCCATTTTTTACGGCTGTCGCTTTTCAAAGATCTAAAAATTCTTCATTAATAAAACATTTAGGGTGCTCGTGCAGCAACCGTCATAAATACGTACTTTCCCCATAAATCGTCTAGAGAAAAAGGGAAAATCTCGCATCACTACACCCAACAATCCCGTGATATGTCTGTTCTGATTTGAATGGAAGATGTTTCTTTCACATTTCTGAACGACGTGATGGAGATTGTGACGTTCCGAAATAGAATCAGATATGCTTGTTTTTGTCACACGTATAATAACAAAGGGCAGCTATATCAAAGAAGAGAACACCCCAAGTTCAGTCTCTGACAAAGAGTTGACATTTTACAGGCGAAATATTATTCCAAATTTGGTCTGGCACCCGTCAAGAATCCCCTCGCCTTTGTGTCAAACTTTGAAAAACATTAATTGGAATAATAAAAAGAGTTTTAAAAATAACTTGTAATGGATTTTATGTTGCATCTTTATGAAACAATAAATGTAAATTATAAATAGAAACAACTCCACAATTTTTTCGAAGGACTATAAGTATTCATAGTCTTTTTTCAGAGAATTAGGAAGAATAATAAATGAAATATAGTGCCTTAAATTAAGTATTTATAATAACCACGGGAGAAGGAGAGAACGGGCTGTTGGGAGTGTTTACGGATTATTTATTTAATAATCCAAGATAACGATATTATTAAATTTGTTTTGTTTTCGTTGCTTGCCAAAACAATTTGTTTTAAAAAAGTTTTTGTTTTTCAATTTATTTCTAACTATCTCGTCTATTTCTTATTGACTTGCATGATGACCTGTGTTTTTTTTTGCAATACCTCCTCGTTTCTATCCACGGTACCTTGTTTAACAATACATCTCAAACAGTTCTAACTTTTTCTTTTCCGCTGCACCCATCATCCACATTTCAGACCTATACATCAGAGCCCTGCTCTATTTCAAAATGAATTTTATGCTGTCACGTATTTAAACACCTTCTTCCAATATTACTACCTTTATTTAACCATTTTTCTGTCTAATTAACACTTCTACCATTAATTAGTTATCAATTCACCACCAGGTACAAGAACACTTTGTCACTTTTTCGCTTTGCATCAACTTGTGCTGTCTACTCGATGTCACGACAACTATTTACGTAGAGGCTGGCCAAGTTATAGAATGATCCAATATATGCCGTCTAGAAACTTGGTGTATTTGTCAACGTGTATGTTGGGATGCCTATACGCATGTGACAATATATCCTGCCTATTATACGGTGATAATAAGAATGCACATTAGAAGAAATTGAAATGAAATCGTTGTAGAATCCAATACAGACCACTAATGTTATTTTCCCTAATCAACCTGAAAAAACTGAGTGTAGGTGAAAATGTTATCTACGTCTTGTAACGTATTATGTAGAATTGTCTGACGAAGGGACAAAAAAGATAAGTTTGACTTTACGTCCTTGCTACTTAACTCTTTGCGCGTCAAAGCTTTACGAACCAGTTAATTCTTGGCATTTGTAATGTGAATTTCTAATTATTTCGGTAAACTTTGCAAAGTTCACAGTTCAGCTGAATCGAAAGTTATTTTACTTCAAGGCAAATTAAAACTTCGCTACATTACTCGCGACTTCCGCTACAACACTTAACAAAGAATCTTACGATTAAATCTACTTCACGAATAAAATTTTCCAGCTTTGAGTTATGCTAAACATTTAAAAATTAACGGATTTTAATGTAAACTCGATATTTTTAACTAAAACGACTTTTAGAGTTCGTTAAATTCACAATCAGGAAATATCTACAACTCATTCATTCATTTATTAACGTTCACAATTTTATTTTAAATTCTACAATTAAAATACTCAATTTAAGTTATCTTATTGTATAGTTTTCGACATTCAAATTATCTGAAAAGATTTGCTCTGTAAGTATACGACAAAATTCTTGTTCAATGAACTTTGCAGCTGGACTAGGCGAACATATAATTGGGACGAGTTTGCACTTATTGTTACTGCTTGGTGACAATATTTAAATACTAAATAAATACATAAGCATTAGTTATGCCATAAACACTTCTTGCCATAAAATGGTATTTAAGTACCATTTTCACTTAGTCGTAGGCATATATATTTCTTAATAACCTACTATTTGCTTCAACTAGTATGGTAAATATTTCAACATCTCCTTACGTATTAAAGTAAAATTCAAGAAGCTAAAATAATAATCCACATGCTTTTAGTGATGGATGAAGTTCATGAAAAAAAATCAATCCAACTTTTACATAAGTGCAGTAAAAGCCCGAAATAATTTCCGGGCGGTAACGTCACGCGAATGGCGGTTGTAAGCTGAAAGGTTCAAAGGGCTCTTTCAAAACTTTCGAATAAAAAGTTTTAACTTCTTTTAAACGTCCGTTGCTCCATCCACATAGCACTATAATTTAAAATTTAAATTACTTGTGTTACCGCGCTCGAGCTGCACCATATCATGCAGGCCATGCGATAAAATGAGTAAGTAAGCGATTTTATACAGTGGATAATGTGCACAGTACAACGGCTTATTAAATATTGAAGCAGGTAAATTGCTGCAACAGTCCAAATGCTCCCACTCTATACAATTTCAAAAATTTAATTTCATTTGTACAAATGGAATTGTACCTATACATTCAATTTAATTAACCGAATTAGTTTAATGTACCTAAGTGAATACAACAGCAGTGTGGTGTATTTAGGATTAGTGCAATTTACTTAATCAAAATCATCATCATCATAAGGTCTTCAGTCCTAAGACTGATTGGACACGCACCTCCCTTTTCCTATCCTGAGCTACCCGAGATAAAAATTTTCACTCTCCGAAAGCGAGACTCGAATCTCCGTCTTTCATTGAGTCTCTCTGATGTCACTGAGAGAGACTGTCTGTCAGCTCATAGAGAGATCCTCATTTCGTATCCAGTCTCTGAACGAGACACTTGAATCTCTGAACGAGAGACTCAAATCTCTCAATAAGTGGTGTCTCGATAGACATGGTTAAAATTTTCTAAGTTCAACATATTTCAGAGATCCTAGTCTTTCTACGAGAGACTCGAGTCTCAATTTTTCAGTTTTATTCATTCAGTCTCTCTGTGAGAGACTCGAATCTCTGGATTAACAATTTTATCGTTCGAGTCTCTCAAACAGAGACTGTGAGAGATCCACAAAAACACCTAGGCAATAACTAAGAGATTGTGAAAAATTGTGAGAGACGCTCTCAGAGACGCTGAAAGACTCTGAAAGACTGAGAGACTGAAAATTTTTGTCTAGAGTAATCTTCCCTAAATCTAATCTAGGTCTACCTCTACCTCTCCTAACTTCCGTTTCTGCTTCTAATATGTCTCTGACCAGATCTTGATGCCTGAGAAGGTATTTTCTTATTGACTTCCATAGAGTCCTCTGTTCTCCTATTCCTTCTAATACCGCTCAATTTTTAACCGTTTCTATCCACGGTATCCTCATCATTCGCCTGTAACACCACATTTCAAACGCTTCTAATCTTTTCTTTTCCGCTGCGTCCACTGTCCATATTTCGCACCCGTACAGCGCCGTAAATAAAATAAATAAAGAAAAGGAATAAAAAATTGTAAAGGTATTCATTTTCGCACAAATTTATTAATCTCAGACAAACTTTGAAGCAGTAGACATTACTTGACGGATACTGGTTCGCCCCTGGAATATTTACGCACAGCAGTGCGCGTCATGACAACATATACAAAGTATACAAACTCGTCCCTTATTATCATAGAATAACTTTAAATCCGAAACTTCAACGGTAGGTATAATTAACAATGATTTTCACCCAATTTGGAAGGTGGTAGAATGCTTTCAAAAAAGTTTATTAGTTTCCTTATAAATATTTCCGAAACAATTAAGACCACTCTGGGTATAATACGGGCCCGATTTGAAAAACAGCACAAATTCCGAGTGGGAAATTGCTACTGCTACTTTTTTGTACCTTTTGCGCCGTTCTCTCGAAATCTCAGGGGCCAAACTATTTCTGTTAAGTTGTACTTGTTAATTTCTAATTTTATAGAGGTAAAAGGAAACTGTAAACCTAGAAAATGATTGCAAAGTTGCAGTTTGTGGAAGTAAACCACAAGGCGTTTAATTTTAAGTTGTGAAAATATGAAAAATATCAGAAACGTTTTTGAAATAAAAGCGATCTGAGAGCAGGTGGGTAATTACCGAAACTTAAAGTCCGCGTCCCGCTTTTCCTTTTGAGATTTCACAACGGAGTAAAGTGCATTCTAATGCAGTAGCTACCTACACAGCTCGAATATTTCATAGGCAGCTGACTATGCAGAGATCGCTGCTACCTCTTTGCACACTTAAAAGAACCTCCGGAATGCAGCTACTACCCTATACAAGAGCACTTACCCGTTGCAATCTCTATAGCAGCCAGTTCCTTTCTAGAATGCAGCTCCTGAAAAAAAGTAAAGCTTATTATACTTCAAAAAAATAAGAGTACGCAATGAATTCTCAATTTTAAAAGCCAGATTAAATTAATTTCATGGAAAACATGGGACGTTTTATGAATGAATTCGGGTAGTTTGTAGCTGGCTCAAAAATAATAAACAACACGGGAAGAACTTTGAACCGACGCTTAAAAATAAATTGAGTAGTGGCAAAAGAAACAGAAATTTCCTCAGAAATTATACAAAATTGGATTGTACCCTTTCTCCTTTAAAGTTACGGATGAAAGGTGAGATAGTAAAATTGTCTGTACGTTCGCTCTAAGGTTTTCGAGCAACTTATAATCTGGAATTTTTGTAACAAACACTTTCAACAACGAAATAGTAGACAATTAATTGTCCTGTTGAATAATCTTGTTTTAATAAAATAATTCGAAGTGGCCTGTATTGTGTCGAAACTGCCAGACGCGGATCGCGATTTCGATCTTTTTTGATCTCATCAGCGCGTCGCAGGCAGCTCCGACAGAACACAGACCAACTTTTACCTGCTGTCTAACAGTGCGTTTCAGAAAATACTACAAACGGCACAGTGAACGCCATCTGTAGCACGATGCTACATTTTAGGATCACGTATGCTCCAACTAGGTCAACTTGTGTGGATATCTACTTGCTGAAAACGAATCCCGGCGTAGCCAACCTCAACGTGATAGGCACGTTAGCTTAATCGAATAAAATAATTCGAAGTGGTCTGTATTCATCTTATTTTATTTACATTTTCTACATTTGTTTATAGAAAGCGAGTTATGCCTTCGAAATTCATTAGATTTATCTGGCAACTTATGCCTTTGAGTTAAAAATATATCAAACTATGTTCTTAACCATCTAATTTTAGGTTTTTATGATTGAGTGTGTACAGATTATGTATTATTAACAACTATCGTTGAAAATTTTCGTCCCTACCCAAGCTAAAAACAATTTTTTAGTGTTTTATCCATTTCTTCACCCTCCCCCCTCTAATCGACGATCACCTCATCCACTCTGTTACCATTTCCAGTTGTCATAGTCACCCCCGTTACGCCTCTACGTCTTCAACCCCACCTGCATATACTTTGATTATTTACGAAATCTACGATCTGATAGCACTGCTTGGTAAAATTGTTCCCCGATGGGGATATGATGAATATAAATTACGATTTTACTGGGTTTTTAAGTTTTATGTTCTCGATCGGGAGCATCATGCAATAGAAAGTTATTGTCAACTCACATAAAAAACTAATAAAGTAATGCAACCGCAGTGTTTTCAAATGAATAACCTCGTAAAAATATATTAGGGAAAAGTGTGATTAAATTTTGCGTTTGTAGTTATTATGCAAACATTATCGCCTTTGTATGTGTACCAATTCTCTTGGATTCGTTCCAGAATATACGCAAATTCGTTTGATATTCACAGCTATTGCTAATTGACGGCATTTCCAGTTTTAATTGCGAGAGGCGTAAGCAGCGGAGATAAACAAAGTGCACACTCTAATTGCACGTGCAAATGTAAGGGCTGTCTGGAAAAATGATGCATGGCGTGGTATGCAACGAGTGACTGAAATGGGGGGGCCGGCGATGGCACGGAACGTAAAGCGACAGGGAAAAGGGTAAACGAACGTAATTTGCCCGTTATCGGAAAAGGGAACTGCTGCGCCGAATTACAATTAGGGTAGGTACTTAGTTGCATTTTTCACTCTGAATTTCGATGAAAACTTTTCGGAGGAAAAAGCGAAAGCAAAAGCACTTTTAAAACGTGTAGTCTTGATAAATATAAATAATGAGGGTGAACAGACCTAACAATGAAACATTTACAGGATTACTAATCATTACTGAGTTATTTAAAAGATTAAGGGATAGTAAATTGGAGTGGATGAGAATTAGTTAGTTTTTATTTTATTAAATTGATTAACTTTCATCCCTTATTATAACACGATAACGAAATATTATTAGGGTTTGTGTGCATATGTGTTTTTGTCATGCGTTGTTGACCCTAAGTTTCGATTTTTGTTGTCAATATTGAGTGAGTTTTGAGTTATTTGCAGGGAAACGCCGGGAGACTTCAACGGTGCGTCAAGAGACAAACCCAAATTCACGTTAATCAATAAAATTGAACATGGGCATTTACGCTATTATTTTTCCAGCTAATTTTAAAGTTGTTTTAGAAGTACTTTAAAGATGATTTTAAAGATGCAATTAAACAATTACCATTGGAGATACAATTGATTTAAACAGTAAAACATTTTACCTCAGAATCATTCGATCAGAATGCTATCTATCGTCTCCAAATAATAAATACGTATCTAATAATTAAAAATTCTGTTATACTAATTAACATACATTATTTATTTTTATTACTAATTTCATAAAAATATCCCACTTACGGTTTATATAGTTATTAGTGTGCGCAATGGTGGTAAAATTACTAGAACCTGCGGTGCTAAGTAAAGCCTAAGTAAGCAATAAATATGTCGATATATCGGGTTAAGGAGCTGATAACACAGCATACGATCCCTATATTTATCACCTCGGTCTCCGCAACCCCTGCCGTCTCCACCCCTCGCCGTATTTTAAGAATATCTTAGTAACTATATACGACAACATTTTTGGATTAAATTGGAACTGGACAGTTGTTTTACTTTAATGCACAATTAAACTGTTTTTAGATAATAAAGTAATAGTTTTCGTTGCTTTTGTATGTTTTAAGTGTATTGAACTATCAATTGTCCATTCTTTATTCAGTATCTGTTTTTGTGCCGTTTAGAAAATCGAAGCTGTCTTATCAAATCGAAATACGTTACTCTGAAAATGACAACACCATTTTCCGTTGGCAGTATGATAACAAAAAATATGTCACCAAAACCGTGTTCTTTACAACTGACACGAGGGTAAACAAAATCGAAGTCCAATTGCAGACTGCGTGTCAAATGCATTGCACTTTCGGTAAACACATATTTTGCGCGTTGCAAAGAACCTTTTAACGCGCTTATCAAGAAAAGTGAAAAATATATAAAGGAAATGTTTCACATGTGCTAATTATTTTCTAACATTTGCTTTATTGTAGTTATTTTTTAATAGTTATAGCTGCAGACATATCCCTAATGATAGGAATACTATTGAAGTAAATAAATTGTTGAATAAGTTATTCTAAATTATTTAAATTCACTACTAATATTCCATGAAAGTAATTATATCTCTAAATAAACATATAAATCATTAATATATAACAATATATTATATTTAACAATGTATATTTGTAACTAAATAAAACGTCTTCCACAATTTTTTTTATAAAGTTCTGTCAATTAGATTCATTTTTAAATATATTAACTTTATGGCAATATAATTTGTATTTTGTCTAGAACAAAATGCTTCGTATTAAGAAATAGTAATTAACAGTTTTATCCAAGTTGACATTAAGATACAAAAGCTTTGTATTAAATTTTTGAAATGCGAAATGAAAGTCTAGTAAAAAACCCTAGAAGTTTCGGTCAGTAATTAAAGAGAATGTAAACAGAAATTTTTCACAATTAAAGAGTTGAGAGAAGTGGATGCAAGTTCAGTCATAGA
>NW_020438866.1:787410-816761 GCF_000699045.2 Agrilus planipennis | reverse complement strand
TCTTGATGATATCGATAGTATGAATCGGGATTAATAGTAATAGCAATCCGAAAGAAGTACATGCACATCAATTAAATTAAAATTGTCGACATCCCACGTCCACAATTTCAAATTCAACCTCTGAAAGAATAAAAAGGGTTATGTTCAGTGAGACGGGCGTATTATAAAACGTATCACTGTATACTACATACATATAAATATCTTTATCTCGTTGTGGTATTTTTAATGTTTCACCATCATCTTGAAACACTTAAAAAATTTGATATTCATTCTTTCTCCATGCGTTCTGGCTACGAGCAAACGAGTGATATCCACAAACATCGTTAAAAGTAGACTGTAATGGATATACATAAATCATTAGGCAAAACAAGCAGGAAGCGTCGACCATTAGAGAAACGCAGGCGGTTTCGTGACCAGCAAAAATGAACGTTAAGTCAATACCAGAAAATAAATGATCATAAATTTAGAAGAAATCATTATGTAGCCCACCCTCTCTCTAACGATAACAAATAACGGAATAATTCGTTCACAAGGAAAAGTATTTTCGACTATTTCAAAATCATCATCATCATAAGGTCTTCAGTCCTAAGACTGATTGGACACGCACCTCCCTTTTCCTATCCTGAGCTACCCGAGATAAAAATTTTCACTCTCCGAAAGCGAGACTCGAATCTCCGTCTTTCATTGAGTCTCTCTGATGTCACTGAGAGAGACTGTCTGTCAGCTCATAGAGAGATCCTCATTTCGTATCCAGTCTCTGAACGAGACACTTGAATCTCTGAACGAGAGACTCAAATCTCTCAATAAGTGGTGTCTCGATAGACATGGTTAAAATTTTCTAAGTTCAACATATTTCAGAGATCCTAGTCTTTCTACGAGAGACTCGAGTCTCAATTTTTCAGTTTTATTCATTCAGTCTCTCTGTGAGAGACTCGAATCTCTGGATTAACAATTTTATCGTTCGAGTCTCTCAAACAGAGACTGTGAGAGATCCACAAAAACACCTAGGCAATAACTAAGAGATTGTGAAAAATTGTGAGAGACGCTCTCAGAGACGCTGAAAGACTCTGAAAGACTGAGAGACTGAAAATTTTTGTCTAGAGTAATCTTCCCTAAATCTAATCTAGGTCTACCTCTACCTCTCCTAACTTCCGTTTCTGCTTCTAATATGTCTCTGACCAGATCTTGATGCCTGAGAAGGTATTTTCTTATTGACTTCCATAGAGTCCTCTGTTCTCCTATTCCTTCTAATACCGCTCAATTTTTAACCGTTTCTATCCACGGTATCCTCATCATTCGCCTGTAACACCACATTTCAAACGCTTCTAATCTTTTCTTTTCCGCTGCGTCCACTGTCCATATTTCGCACCCGTACAGCGCCGTAAATAAAATAAATAAAGAAAAGGAATAAAAAATTGTAAAGGTATTCATTTTCGCACAAATTTATTAATCTCAGACAAACTTTGAAGCAGTAGACATTACTTGACGGATACTGGTTCGCCCCTGGAATATTTACGCACAGCAGTGCGCGTCATGACAACATATACAAAGTATACAAACTCGTCCCTTATTATCATAGAATAACTTTAAATCCGAAACTTCAACGGTAGGTATAATTAACAATGATTTTCACCCAATTTGGAAGGTGGTAGAATGCTTTCAAAAAAGTTTATTAGTTTCCTTATAAATATTTCCGAAACAATTAAGACCACTCTGGGTATAATACGGGCCCGATTTGAAAAACAGCACAAATTCCGAGTGGGAAATTGCTACTGCTACTTTTTTGTACCTTTTGCGCCGTTCTCTCGAAATCTCAGGGGCCAAACTATTTCTGTTAAGTTGTACTTGTTAATTTCTAATTTTATAGAGGTAAAAGGAAACTGTAAACCTAGAAAATGATTGCAAAGTTGCAGTTTGTGGAAGTAAACCACAAGGCGTTTAATTTTAAGTTGTGAAAATATGAAAAATATCAGAAACGTTTTTGAAATAAAAGCGATCTGAGAGCAGGTGGGTAATTACCGAAACTTAAAGTCCGCGTCCCGCTTTTCCTTTTGAGATTTCACAACGGAGTAAAGTGCATTCTAATGCAGTAGCTACCTACACAGCTCGAATATTTCATAGGCAGCTGACTATGCAGAGATCGCTGCTACCTCTTTGCACACTTAAAAGAACCTCCGGAATGCAGCTACTACCCTATACAAGAGCACTTACCCGTTGCAATCTCTATAGCAGCCAGTTCCTTTCTAGAATGCAGCTCCTGAAAAAAAGTAAAGCTTATTATACTTCAAAAAAATAAGAGTACGCAATGAATTCTCAATTTTAAAAGCCAGATTAAATTAATTTCATGGAAAACATGGGACGTTTTATGAATGAATTCGGGTAGTTTGTAGCTGGCTCAAAAATAATAAACAACACGGGAAGAACTTTGAACCGACGCTTAAAAATAAATTGAGTAGTGGCAAAAGAAACAGAAATTTCCTCAGAAATTATACAAAATTGGATTGTACCCTTTCTCCTTTAAAGTTACGGATGAAAGGTGAGATAGTAAAATTGTCTGTACGTTCGCTCTAAGGTTTTCGAGCAACTTATAATCTGGAATTTTTGTAACAAACACTTTCAACAACGAAATAGTAGACAATTAATTGTCCTGTTGAATAATCTTGTTTTAATAAAATAATTCGAAGTGGCCTGTATTGTGTCGAAACTGCCAGACGCGGATCGCGATTTCGATCTTTTTTGATCTCATCAGCGCGTCGCAGGCAGCTCCGACAGAACACAGACCAACTTTTACCTGCTGTCTAACAGTGCGTTTCAGAAAATACTACAAACGGCACAGTGAACGCCATCTGTAGCACGATGCTACATTTTAGGATCACGTATGCTCCAACTAGGTCAACTTGTGTGGATATCTACTTGCTGAAAACGAATCCCGGCGTAGCCAACCTCAACGTGATAGGCACGTTAGCTTAATCGAATAAAATAATTCGAAGTGGTCTGTATTCATCTTATTTTATTTACATTTTCTACATTTGTTTATAGAAAGCGAGTTATGCCTTCGAAATTCATTAGATTTATCTGGCAACTTATGCCTTTGAGTTAAAAATATATCAAACTATGTTCTTAACCATCTAATTTTAGGTTTTTATGATTGAGTGTGTACAGATTATGTATTATTAACAACTATCGTTGAAAATTTTCGTCCCTACCCAAGCTAAAAACAATTTTTTAGTGTTTTATCCATTTCTTCACCCTCCCCCCTCTAATCGACGATCACCTCATCCACTCTGTTACCATTTCCAGTTGTCATAGTCACCCCCGTTACGCCTCTACGTCTTCAACCCCACCTGCATATACTTTGATTATTTACGAAATCTACGATCTGATAGCACTGCTTGGTAAAATTGTTCCCCGATGGGGATATGATGAATATAAATTACGATTTTACTGGGTTTTTAAGTTTTATGTTCTCGATCGGGAGCATCATGCAATAGAAAGTTATTGTCAACTCACATAAAAAACTAATAAAGTAATGCAACCGCAGTGTTTTCAAATGAATAACCTCGTAAAAATATATTAGGGAAAAGTGTGATTAAATTTTGCGTTTGTAGTTATTATGCAAACATTATCGCCTTTGTATGTGTACCAATTCTCTTGGATTCGTTCCAGAATATACGCAAATTCGTTTGATATTCACAGCTATTGCTAATTGACGGCATTTCCAGTTTTAATTGCGAGAGGCGTAAGCAGCGGAGATAAACAAAGTGCACACTCTAATTGCACGTGCAAATGTAAGGGCTGTCTGGAAAAATGATGCATGGCGTGGTATGCAACGAGTGACTGAAATGGGGGGGCCGGCGATGGCACGGAACGTAAAGCGACAGGGAAAAGGGTAAACGAACGTAATTTGCCCGTTATCGGAAAAGGGAACTGCTGCGCCGAATTACAATTAGGGTAGGTACTTAGTTGCATTTTTCACTCTGAATTTCGATGAAAACTTTTCGGAGGAAAAAGCGAAAGCAAAAGCACTTTTAAAACGTGTAGTCTTGATAAATATAAATAATGAGGGTGAACAGACCTAACAATGAAACATTTACAGGATTACTAATCATTACTGAGTTATTTAAAAGATTAAGGGATAGTAAATTGGAGTGGATGAGAATTAGTTAGTTTTTATTTTATTAAATTGATTAACTTTCATCCCTTATTATAACACGATAACGAAATATTATTAGGGTTTGTGTGCATATGTGTTTTTGTCATGCGTTGTTGACCCTAAGTTTCGATTTTTGTTGTCAATATTGAGTGAGTTTTGAGTTATTTGCAGGGAAACGCCGGGAGACTTCAACGGTGCGTCAAGAGACAAACCCAAATTCACGTTAATCAATAAAATTGAACATGGGCATTTACGCTATTATTTTTCCAGCTAATTTTAAAGTTGTTTTAGAAGTACTTTAAAGATGATTTTAAAGATGCAATTAAACAATTACCATTGGAGATACAATTGATTTAAACAGTAAAACATTTTACCTCAGAATCATTCGATCAGAATGCTATCTATCGTCTCCAAATAATAAATACGTATCTAATAATTAAAAATTCTGTTATACTAATTAACATACATTATTTATTTTTATTACTAATTTCATAAAAATATCCCACTTACGGTTTATATAGTTATTAGTGTGCGCAATGGTGGTAAAATTACTAGAACCTGCGGTGCTAAGTAAAGCCTAAGTAAGCAATAAATATGTCGATATATCGGGTTAAGGAGCTGATAACACAGCATACGATCCCTATATTTATCACCTCGGTCTCCGCAACCCCTGCCGTCTCCACCCCTCGCCGTATTTTAAGAATATCTTAGTAACTATATACGACAACATTTTTGGATTAAATTGGAACTGGACAGTTGTTTTACTTTAATGCACAATTAAACTGTTTTTAGATAATAAAGTAATAGTTTTCGTTGCTTTTGTATGTTTTAAGTGTATTGAACTATCAATTGTCCATTCTTTATTCAGTATCTGTTTTTGTGCCGTTTAGAAAATCGAAGCTGTCTTATCAAATCGAAATACGTTACTCTGAAAATGACAACACCATTTTCCGTTGGCAGTATGATAACAAAAAATATGTCACCAAAACCGTGTTCTTTACAACTGACACGAGGGTAAACAAAATCGAAGTCCAATTGCAGACTGCGTGTCAAATGCATTGCACTTTCGGTAAACACATATTTTGCGCGTTGCAAAGAACCTTTTAACGCGCTTATCAAGAAAAGTGAAAAATATATAAAGGAAATGTTTCACATGTGCTAATTATTTTCTAACATTTGCTTTATTGTAGTTATTTTTTAATAGTTATAGCTGCAGACATATCCCTAATGATAGGAATACTATTGNCTTCCACAATTTTTTTTATAAAGTTCTGTCAATTAGATTCATTTTTAAATATATTAACTTTATGGCAATATAATTTGTATTTTGTCTAGAACAAAATGCTTCGTATTAAGAAATAGTAATTAACAGTTTTATCCAAGTTGACATTAAGATACAAAAGCTTTGTATTAAATTTTTGAAATGCGAAATGAAAGTCTAGTAAAAAACCCTAGAAGTTTCGGTCAGTAATTAAAGAGAATGTAAACAGAAATTTTTCACAATTAAAGAGTTGAGAGAAGTGGATGCAAGTTCAGTCATAGATCTAAACTAAAAAATAACGTCCAACATAACTTCTGCTTAGTTGAGTGAGCCGATAGCTGAAAGTTTCTTTACATTCTGAACTAGTTTACTAGTTTTCAACCAATACGTATTCGTAATGAGAATTAAAACTTCTTGCTGCGAGAGAAACTGGAAGCCATTCGCAATTTCGCGAGAACCGAATGAAATATGCACCGGTTTTAAATTCCATGAGGCACAATAAATTTCAGATTTCAGCGTTACTCTCCGTTCGAAGATAGTGTTTTGTTCGAATTTCATTCGAACTTTTTGACACTTTTTTCTTTACTTCATCTGCCACAATAAAACGCTGCTACGTTTTCTTTAGAAATGAAAGTCACAAACATCGCTTAAAAGAATCTAAAAGCTTTCCATGTCTAATAAAACGAGAGCTGCAACAGCTAAAATGATAACTACATTTTAGGATCACGTATGCTCCAACTAGGTCAACTTGTGTGGATATCTACTTGCTGAAAACGAATCCCGGCGTAGCCAACCTCAACGTGATAGGCACGTTAGCTTAATCGAATAAAATAATTCGAAGNAAATGAAAGTCACAAACATCGCTTAAAAGAATCTAAAAGCTTTCCATGTCTAATAAAACGAGAGCTGCAACAGCTAAAATGATAAATCTTAAAACCTGTTTTAATATTTATAACCACTGATTACAAAACTACCCTTTCTAACGTAGAATTAAGGAATATTCTCAATTATCCATTGTAAGGGTGTATATCTTAAGATGATAAATTAAATCAATTATCCTTAAAATTAGGTGGTAACGCTGCTACGTTTTCTTTAGAAATGAAAGTAACAAACATCGCTTAAAAGAATCTAAAAGCTTTCCATGTTTAATAAAATAAGAGCTGCAACAGTTAAAATGATAAATCTTAAAACCTGTTTTAATATTTATAGCCACTGATTACAAAATTACCCTTTCTAACGTAGAATTAAGGAATATTTTCAATTAGCCATTATAAGGGTGTATATCTGAAGATGCTAAGCTAAATCATTTATCCTTAAATCTAAAGTAAGTAAAGTATAAGTCTCTATATTCGCATTATTATCCCATCGGTTTAATTTTTCTTTTCGTTAAACTCCTAATTTTTTGACTATACACTTATGTACTAAACAGTATATAAAACAAAAGGAGCAAATACTTGCTTCAAAATAAGAAACATATATACGCTAGGTATACATCGCAATTTGTCCAGTCGAATTATATAACACGTCAGACATTCTGTGGGTTACTTTTTCTCAGTTAACGTCAGTTTTTTTTCCAGCGGAAAATAAATTAAGGCCTCCGATGTTTTGCCAAGCTTAAGAAAAAGTACTTGCGTTGACGCCTATACTAAGAAGATGTCGTGACAGTCCAACATTTCCCCGTCGTATTCAGTGCGCCTCTTGAAACCCAATTAGGCCCTTATTTATAGACCTTATTTCACTTCACTTTCGGACCGGTTAAGTTAAGCGATCACGCTATTCCTAATTTAATTAAGACCTTTTCAGTTACACGTGCATACAAAAACAGGAAAAGGATATCATTTTTCTGCTAATTTTACTCCTAAAACAAAATTGTTTCGTAAGAGGATGATCATGAACTATCAGGCTATTGACAGTGCATCGCTATCTAGGGTAAAAGCCGGATAGTTGCCCCACTTTTCGAAAAAGCTCTATTATTAAAAAAAATGTACACATTATAAAGAACAATGCAACATGCATATCAAACCATAGATTTTTGATCTTTTATAATAGTTTATTTGTGTAAAAGTAATTAATATTGGTTTTGGGTAAATTCTGTTTTATTTGACCTCTCAAAAGAGGGATAGCTGTCTAATGTAGCAGACAGTAGTCTAACGTAAAAAATTGTACGGGGTATACTTGCCTTCTGCTGGGATAGACGCCCCACTATGATTTTTTCAGATAGAAACAAATTTATATCAATCATAGTCTTTACTATTTACTGAGATCCTTCATTAATTTCTGGTCACATTATAAAATACTATTCGAAATAGACTGTTAACGGTGCATGTCTGGAGCATGACTTGTACATGTACAGGAATTAACAGGGGTATACAGTATAGCCTACAAACTTTAATTAAATATATAAAGTGTTATCTTAAATATAGAACAATATGGTAATCAACATTGGCATTAGTATTAATTATCACCATATATTTCATAAATTCGATATATTTCGTTGAATCCTTTAAGTTTTTTATCCTTTGAATGCAAGTGTTAAACTATCTTCTGTCCAGCTTATGTGGCGCAGTACTACGCCTGGTTTTCGCGTATACCTGGGAGGCATTTTGCTCACTTAGAATGAGCGCATGAAACACTAGAACAATATGGTAATCAACTTTGGCATTAACTTTAATTATCACCATATAAGTCATAAATTCGCTATATTTCGTTGATTCCTTTAGGTTTTTTATCCTTTGAATGCAGGTGCTAAACTATCTTCTGTCCAGCTTATATGGCGCAGGACTACGCCTGGTTTTCGCGTATAACTGGGAGGCATTTTGCTCACTTGAGCGCATGAAACGCTTAAATCTTTATTTTATTTAAAACAAGTTGGAAAAACACCAAAAGAAAAATATCTATCTTTGTTCGTTAAAGAATTTATAGTTGCGGAAAGTTGTCCCTAGAACGACTATCCTTTTTGATACGGATACTTACCCTTTCTATTTGTAAAATAAATAATAAATAAATAAAAAAACTATTTAACAATAAAATGTAATAAACAGTGGAATTTATACTTTAGTGCAAGCAAATAAACAAAAAGTTGAGTGAATACGCAATCAGTAATAAAAATATTCAATAGAAATTACTAATATAATTTCGACGGCCGTCAAAACTTCACCCCGAAAGATTTTTGTTGAGGTGGACAAAATGCATGCGGCTACTCTGACGGTTTATGAGGCACTGGACTCTACGGGAGGGGCACTTCTAATTTTAGTAAAGGGCTAATGCCTTTTGTGCTTTTACCCTACTGATATTTGCTGCTAACAATACTATTTCAAATATCTAACAAGGACTGCAACTGAATTTACGGATGGTAATTTATAGAGGCTGCGCAAAGTGTGCTGATGATGACCAAAAGGTCTGCCATGATTCACGTCTGGTGCATTCGATAGCGTATATAGCACTAGATGGCGATGTACTGCCTTTAGCCTAGATTAAACTTTTGTCTTTTTCTGGTGTAAAGACAGAAATTGTAAAATTGTAACTTACTTTACGGTGACCACACATTTCTCTTACTTCTTCTAACTTAATGTGCATTTGCAAGGTTTTTCTAATCCGAGAAATGGGTTCTTGAGAAGCATTTATCGCCTGAAGAGTTTCTTTTTTGGACATTTTCCAAACGTGTTTCGTACGAACTTTTCCGATCAGCTTTTAAACTTTGCTTAATCCTTAGAGCTGGAGCTTTCCAAGCATACCCACCATAATAATTTTACACTGGAACTTATAAAGTTACAGTCTTAAAACCGTTAGTGTCATATCTGTGATAAGTCTTTCAAATATTGGAATAAGTTCCTTTCTTAAAATTAAGTCTGTATGCACTGAATTCAGACATGTCTATCATTCGTTTTTGTTTATGATATCAGGACGTTGTATGTAAGAATTTATGCAAAGCTACACTGCAAATGCTAAGTGTGTTACATTGTCACACATTTACGCGTTTTTTCGATGTAGTCATTTTAAACGCACTTCAAGGTGTGACATTTTAAAACACGCTAAAGTGTGATTATGTAACACGCAGTAAATGTGTTTTGTTAACACGTGTTTGGTATAAAATAGGAACTTTGGAAGCGTGTTATAATTTGTACAGACACGTATAACACGTGTTGAGGAAACACGTTTTATAAAACGTGGAAAATTACTTTAAATATAAATTAATAAAAATTACTGTAAAATAGTACGTATTCATTAATTTTCAATTATAAACCTAAGGTTGTAATTTTTGGTACATCCTACCAACCAAATAGCATAGTACTATTGGAATGCAATGAATATGATAATGCCAATGTTCGGGGAAATTGAAAATATATATATTTATAATAATAGAAACCCGAGATAAAAATTTTCAGTCTCTCAGAGTCTCTGAAAGCGAGACTCGAGTCTCTCTGGTGTCGCTGAGAGAGACTGTCAAAAAAACTTTAGCGTTTCTGAACGAGAGACTCGAGTCGCTCATAGAGAGATCCTCATTCTGCGTCCAGTCTCTGAACGAGAGACTCGAGTCTTTCATAGAAAGATCCTGATTTTTCGTCCAGTCTGTAAAAAATATTTTATAAAATTATATGACGATTTATTACTTTATTTATTACACGATTTTGATAAAACTTATTCTTCGATAAAATGCTTAAGAAGTTTTCGGACCATTTCATTTGGGTCGTTTCTCGTCAAATCCGTAATAAATTCAAGATCTGCCAATGAGATCCAAATATTAGACCCTTTGATAAATTCTACCTGAAATTAAAATTAAAAAAGATATATTTCCCAATATGTTAACGTAGTTAAAATACCAGATTTACTTCCTTTCGTCGAAGGGTTCTGAAATTCGATATTCCAATGTATTAGTATGTTATACAATGTTTTAGTAACAATTTGAATAATACTTACCGCTTAAGCATAATATTCTTCCTTCATGAGTTTTATTATCTTTCCAGAGAACATCCACAATATCATTCACATCGTAAGTTCCTTTCTCCGCAAATATCCTCTTCTTTAGATAGAGCTTTCCTGTGTTCCAGGCCAAAAAATTAAAACATATTTGTTCGACATTGTGTAACAACTAGAAACACTGTTTGATCACAACACTCTCGAACGAAGATTCGAAACGAACTAATGTGTACCCAGAATGCATTTTTACTCGGACTAAAAGTTTTGTTCTGGGTAAGTCAAAACACATGTCGCGAAAAGGTTTTATAATGGGAAATTCGGATGTTTATTGCTATGAATAAATTTTTCCTTAAGACGTAAGCCTTAAAAACTAAGAAAACGTCAAAATGATAAGAAAAGTCCAATAGGATGTGTGCGTGCTCCTTTTTATTGTTTAAAAAGTGCTGCTGTTTTTGACTGTATTTTATTTAACAAAAGCGTCTACACTGGTTGGAACAGAAGATTCAAATGACTAAAAGTCTTACAAATTCTTATACGTAGATTCATCCATTTTACGAATGTCGGCCGCTACTACCGACAAACAAGTTTTTATAGGCGGCGCAATACTTGAAAGCGGATGCCGACAATCGCTTAACACACGTGCAAATAATATACACATATAATATAGGTAAAAAAAGGTAATGATTTTAGGAAAGAAAAATATAACTATCCTGTAATAGAAATATTTGGACATTCAACATATTTCCCAGTCTTTCTACAAGACTCGAGTCTCTCAATTTTTCAGTTTTAGCCATTCAGTCTCTCTGTGAAAGACTCGAATCTCTGAATTAACAATTTTATCGTTCGAGTCTCTCATACAGAGACTGTAAGAGATCCATAAAAACACCTAGGCAATAACTGAGAGATTGTGAAAGACTGTGAGAGACGCTCTCAGAGGCGCTGAAAGACTGAAAATTTTAGTCTAGGAAAGTTACTTTTGGTTTCATTGTATACAACTGAAAATTGTAATTCAAAATTAAATGCATATAAAATTAGTAGTATTAGTATTTTTGAATAATGAAAAATCTGTAATTGATGTTGAAACATTAAATTTCCCACATGAATTATCTTTTTGATTACATGGACATTAAATATGTACCATTTCTGAATCATCAGCAAATAGAGTTATACTAATGATATATTTAGTTTTGAAAACTTGGTTATTTATATGTATTTTTAATGTACAAGTTCAATTATATCGTTTTAAACCTATCTTACTTGTATGAATATTTTACAATTACCCCTCCTATAAAATAGCTATTATAATATATACATATGAGATTTACTGTGTATTGCAATTAGATTTTTCATGTGCAACACGTGTTATTTTATGAATTTTATAATCTTCTAACGCGTGGAATACTTTGAAGTGTGTTAAATACTATTACACGTATCGCTGTAGCACGTTTTCTTAAAATATGTGTGTTGCTCTTACGGAGTTCGAAAAGTGTGTTATACATTCAACACAGATTTCTAAATATTACATGTGTTGAAGTAACATACGAACACGCTTATTTATAGTAATTTAACGCACTAAGAACAAGTTACACGTTCATGTGAGTTACAGTAACACGTGTCTGTATGTCGAATAACACACTTAGCATTTGCAGTGTACATCAAATCATTCTCAACAATTGCAGACGAGGATGTATGTACTGTTAAGAACATATTCCTAATTTTGGGTTAATCGTGAACAGGAGATTGCATCCCAATAACAAACTCCCTAAACAAAAATTTTCAGTGCCTCTCCAGTCTCTCAGATTCTTTCAGCGTCTCTGAGAGCGTCTCTCACAGTCTTTCACAATCTCTCAGTTATTGCCTAGGTGCTTTTATGGATCTCTCACAGTCTCTGTATGAGAAACTCGAACGATAAAATTGTTAATTCAGAGATTCGAGTCTCTCACAGAGAAACTGAATTAATAAAAATGAAAAATTGAGAGACTCGAGTCTCTCTTAGAAAGACTGGGATCTCTGAAATATGTTGAACTTGGAAAATTTTAACCATGTCTATCGAGACACCACTTATTGAGAGATTCGAGTCTCTCGTTCAGAGATTCGAGTCTCTTGTAGAAAGACTGGGATCTGTGTTTTAACCATGTCTATCGAGACACCACTTATTGAGAGATTCGAGTCTCTCGTTCAGAGATTCGAGTCTCTCGTTTAAAGACTGGATACGAAATGAGGATCTCTCTATGAGCGACTCGAGTCCCTCGTTCAGAGACGCAAAACAGTTTTTTTGACAGTCCCTCTCAGCGACACCAAAAAGACTCGATGAGAGACGGAGACTCAAGTCTCGCTTTCAGAGACTCTGAGACTCTCGGGCTGCTATAATATATTATTTTCGGTAAGGAAGCTGACAAATACTTAGAATTATTATTTTCCTAATTTAAAGAACCTCCTTTCGAACATTCCAGTTTCTTAGTTGTTTAGGCAAGTTAAACTAATCAACAAAGCTTTTGTGTTCCTGTTGCTTAACTCGATATTAAACTTTATTTTCAGTTTATTATCTTGTTGTCGCATTGTTCTGGTCTCAAAGTTTCTGAAAAGCTTTACCTGATCTAAATTTACTTTGTTAATTTGCTATCATCGTCCAGTGCGCCTTTACGTTGTTGTTTGATCATTCCCCAGTAATGATATCAGCCATTTAAATTTATTCACGACATCTCACCTCCGACCTTTGATCTTTCCTATGCTCAGGTCGTTTGTAATGCTCTTAATTTAAATGTATCACACCGTCGGCCACTTCCCTCCTATTTCAACATCTGTGGTAGGTATGTGTTGTACTCATACATGGAAAATCTTGTTGAAAATATACCGTAGCGTAGACCGTAGAAGATAAGGACCAATGATGCTGCCGATGAACGATACGAGATTCGATAATTTTAAATTAATACAGCAACAGGTTGTCATCAAATCATCACACCAATTATGCACTAGAGAACAATCGATTCATTTTAAAATCCGCCGGCCTGACCCTTCTAATTACATATTTAATTAGTATGTACTAGCATTTACTCTCGTGGAACTATTTCTAAATTATTGTAATAAATACATTTAATATAACCAAAAATAATAAAGGAAGTAGCCCAGATTACTTTCAACTAGCCTACTATTGATGTTTAAAAAGTAATTATTTCGGTAATAGAAAAAGCCCTTTATTTTATTTATATTATGTTCAAATACCATATATGTATAGATTTGTTTAGGATCCGCTTTGTGAAAATACTTTAAATAAGTGACTACTAAAATATATCCAGTATTGGCTGGTATATTAAATTTTGAGCTTCAAATAGAAAATAAACAACAATATTCAAATATTTCACTGATTAAAAGGCGGGGTGGATTAAAACAAACGAGTAGAGCTTTTGCTGTAAAGTTGCTGGAACTAAAAATAATTTTCAATTTTTATTCGAGGGTCCTCTACAAATTTCCGGAGCGACTTTTATGTATTTGTTCGGCATATAATCAAAGGGTAATTTGGCAAAACAGTTTCTCCATGAAAATTAGATATCAAAAAATAACTACAGGTTACATGCTATACACACTATATTTATTTATGCCTCGCAGGAATGACATAAAATGCAGGTTGTTTTTTATATATAAAATGCGTTGTTTTGCGTTTACAGATTTTCCATTTTCTGAGCAGTATGGCAGGCATTTATCTTACTTGTTCCTCAGGATTAAGTAGAGGCTATAAAATCGCTGAATTTTATTCGGGAACCATCGCCGTTGGTGAATTTCTTCTCCTTAATTATAGAATTAGGTATTATTTAATGAGGTTTCTGTTAAATGACGATTAAAACGACGTTATAAAAGCCTTCATCGTTTTCCATTTACAATTTTTACTGACGATGGTAAAATAAATGAGGAATTAAGAAAGCGAAAGATAGAAAATGAATATACTTTGAATTTATCGTACGTTCACTTGTTGGAATTCGTAATGCAGTTGCTATTTTCCATGTCGTAGTTGGCCGGTCTTCGGGGGTGTAGTCATTAGCTGTCGTTCAGATAAGATGGGATTAATGTGCGAATGAACAGGGCGAACCGCACGACTGCCACTAACCCCATTTTCCTCGTGAATTATTTTGCAGAATTTCCAATTGTTTCCACTAACTTTGAGCCATCTGGATCCAACAAACAGTCAAATCGTTAGATGTATGACTCGGACACACTAACACCATCTAAAACTGGTTCAAGTGCTCTCTGAATTACGAGAGGACTGGTAATCATCACGTTATTATGCACATACAGTTTGCCTTCTGTATGTGCATTATATTAAATTCACTGGCCGGGCCCGTTTAGTTAAAGTGTATAAAACACGCTACTTACTGCAGTGATGAGTAAAATTATACTTCACTTTGCAGTATTGGTCTTTATATTAGCAAGACTAAACTAAATAAAAAAAAAAGAAACTATACCGCTGTTTGAAAAAAGGGATCTACAAGAATGTCCTAGAAGTAAGTGTTCTTCGGTCCTGTGTCTGGATAATACATAAAAAAGACAAGACCAAGACTAATATAAAGAACAGGACATTCTGGAACCAAGATTGTCCTGGTTTTCGTATTGGACCAAGATTTTCCTGGTGTTCATACTGTCCTGATCTTCGCACTGTCCTGATCTCCATATTGGACCAAGATTGTCCTGGTAATCGCATTGGATCATGATTGTCCTGGTCTTCATATTGGACCAAGGTTGTCCTGGTCTTCATATCGGACCAAGATAGTCCTGGTCTTCATATTGGACCAAGGTTGTCCTGATCTTCATATTGGACCAAGATAGTCCTGGTCTTCATATTGGACCAAGGTTGTCCTGATCTTCACATTGGACCAAGATTATCCTGGTCTTCATATTGGACCAAGATAGTTCTGGCCTTCATATTGGACCGAGATTGTTTTGGTCTTCATATTGGACCAAACCTGTCCTGGTCTTCATATTGGTCCAAAATTGTCCTAGTCTTCATATTGGACCAAGATTGTCCTGGTCTTCATACTGGACCCAGATTGTCCTGGTCTTCATACTGGACCAATATTGTCCTGATCTTCATATTGGACCAACATTGTCCTGGTCTTCATATTGGACCAAGATAGTTATGGCCTTCATATTGGACCAAGATTGTCCTGGTCTTCATATTGGTCCAAAATTGTCCTAGTCTTCATATTGGACCAAGATTGTCCTGGTCTTCATACTAGACCCAGATTGTCCTGGTCTTCATATTGGACCAAGATTGTTCTGGTCTTCATATTGGCCTTGGCTTTGCTTTGCTCATTAATGTACTGAAAGTTTATTTTCGTGGTTCCTTCAATTGAAAATGTATTTCAATAAGCTCATTTCGAATGTACCTGTATTGAAAAGAACTCCGCGATTTGTCTGTTTAAAAATCTAAATCACTACCAGCAAAATAGATATATTCTTATTGTGGGATCAAGTGAAGTCAACTGCAAATTGAGGTATAAAGTCACTTGCGAGTAAACTTCGATAGTAAGGGTGAATCAATTGACGTTTTTCTTTGGACGACTGGTTGCGATATGATCATCGGATTCTGTTTGAGACGCGCCAATCAGAAAAATGGGTCAATAATCACGCGTTGCGTTCACTTCATTTAAGTTTGCTATTTATAACATTCGTGACGTATCTGTATACGTGTACATGTGTGTATATCTGTATGTGTGTGTGCAAAATATCGGGCGATCGCCATTTGCAATTCCCGATGTTATATCACATTTGCAGTTTGAATAATTTTGCAGGGTTATGGATCCGCAATCATTAATCTCGCGCGAAACCCTCGCTCTCTCGCAACGCAGACTAAACTGATGACTGCTACTACCAGAAGCATTTTTAAAAGGCCTAATGGCAATTTCACTCTGTAGATATGCCTAAATAATTACATACCCTTTCTAAGCCGTATACTAAAATTGAAATATCCTTTTTCATGTTGAGCCTTTAAAAATAGCGATCAGCACCCTTTGTTAAAGAAAAATCTTGCCCTATAGCATTTCTCATGATATAGTCTGTTAGATTTCGTTGAAAGTTTGTGCAAAAGAATCAAATGGAGTTCTGCAGAACTGAACTATACAAAGCACTGCTTCTTATTTAAAATAAGTTGGTGTTTTCTGTAATTTTCGGTTATATAATTTCCTTTAATATAAGTTTAAGATCAAGATACTTAATAGTGAGACCATAATCGAATATGCACTGATATATGAACAAGAATTATCCAAATCATTTAATAATAATATATCATCATTATGTTGATTACATTTTATCGGTTAACTATCCACAACGAATTAATAAGTTCGAAATGGTAATCCATATCTACCAGTTTCAATAAATTATTGGCGAGTAATATAGCATTTATCTCTTTACTTAAAAGTTTTACTGTGTATACTGTTCATGCTGCTAATTGATTGCAAAAAAAAAACCCTTGGCTTTACTTTCTTATTTTATTAATACTATTTAATGACAAATCTGTTTGAACGATTTTATAAACGAATTACCCTTTTAGGTGTCGTAGTATTTGCTATTAAAGTCAAAGGAACAATCTAATTAGCACTTAGGATCAATTTGCACAGGAACCTTAAACCCGCTTATCTAATTAAGGTTTAAGATGTTATAACGTCAAATTGCCCCATTTCTCCTGAGGACACTGCTCGCTTTGTTTCCAGAGGCGTTATTAAATCTGCCAGCAGTATTTTCGATTTTTTTCTGTGAAATAAACGATTAGATTATGCATAATTGGATTAATTCTCATTAACACAATTACTTATTTCCACAAAAAAAGGTAATCTGGTCAAAGATGTCTCTTCTTAAACGAGAGGAGATGCTAAAGTTCATTATTAATGATTTGTAATGAAAAATAGTTAAATTCTTTATTTTTAGCAGTTTTGTCGCTGAAATTTGTTGTATTTTTATACCTTCATCTATAGTTTACGATTACTCTTTTAATAATATAGTTTATTTGACATTAAAAATTTCAAAATCCTTAAGTGGTTGTCCTTATTACGGATTTACTAAATCTGCCGAAAATAAACAAGTGAAGAAGTATTTTAAAAAATTGTTAGCTTTGAAATATTAAACAATAATTAAAAATTTGTTGTTTTTGTAGAATTCATTAAGATGTAAATATAAATACCTACAATCTATTTATGCATAAGAAAGTAACGAAGTCGTTATTGCATCTGAAATATCGATTTGCAGGATGTGATACACGTAACGAAGATAAGATAACATTTATAAGTAACTTAACGTTTTGTCAAAATGTAATTCGTTATTAATGTTTTAAAAAAATTTTTTTCTAAAACATATGTTATCTATATAAAGTAATTGGTTTTATTTTAGTGGTGTCTGAAAGACTGTCTTTTTTTGCAGTTACGTGTATGCAGTTTTACGTTACTGTCACATATCACCACTGCTTTTATATATCTATGTGTTATAGAAAAGTTAAATTTGAGTTGAGAACTTAGGTGATTTTGACATAAAGGACTTGCGACTTGAACAGGATTTCAATTTTAAAGTACAAAGAAAGACCAGAAAATCAAACGTAACTTCTAAACCATTTCCGAAATGGTTGCTCGTACTTCACTTCATCATTCAAAGCAAACCAAGTATTTAAGTTTCAACGTCTGAGCTTTTCAAGTTCAGTAACCGTTTCTTAAATTTACGGTATTAACGTTTTTCGAACAAGGAATGAACCGATTGTAAACGAAAGCTTGTGATTTTAATACTTTAATACACTGTATGACAGAATAGCTATCATAATTGTTACGAAATCACAGGTTTCTTTTCTTGTACTTTGCCAGAGCAGTCACCGACTAATCCCACCTTTACTTAGCACACCCCATCTCCTATATTTTATGCTCAGTACCTCCAGTATTTTATTTTATTTACAAAATGCAAATACAGGTGCAATTTATTTGGCATATGCTACTACTGAAATATTTATTAAACGTATTTGAAGTGAAACTTCATTACGCACAGTAGGGTAAGTTCGTTTTATGCGAGTTGCTATGTAACGAAATCATGCAACGGATGTCCCCCCTCTACTCGGCCACGTAGTCAAATTCGTACTGAGGATCGCTTGAGTCGCGAGCGCGCTTCAATGCAACGTTCGTTACAGGCAACTCCGGCATGTATAGTGTAAAATTTAAATTCATACTGTACAAATAATACCATTAAGCACCAAGATTGTCCTGGTCTTCATATTGGTCCAAAATTGTCCTAGTCTTCATATTGGACCAAGATTGTCCTGGTCTTCATACTGGACCCAGATTGTCCTAGTCTTCATATTGGACCAAGATTGTCCTGGTCTTCATACTAGACCCAGATTGTCCTGGTCTTCATATTGGACCAAGATTGTTCTGGTCTTCATATTGGCCTTGGCTTTGCTTTGCTCATTAATGTACTGAAAGTTTANTACAGGTGCAATTTATTTGGCATATGCTACTACTGAAATATTTATTAAACGTATTTGAAGTGAAACTTCATTACGCACAGTAGGGTAAGTTCGTTTTATGCGAGTTGCTATGTAACGAAATCATGCAACGGATGTCCCCCCTCTACTCGGCCACGTAGTCAAATTCGTACTGAGGATCGCTTGAGTCGCGAGCGCGCTTCAATGCAACGTTCGTTACAGGCAACTCCGGCATGTATAGTGTAAAATTTAAATTCATACTGTACAAATAATACCATTAAACCAATTCGTTAACCCCTATCCCGATATGTTTGTGTGTTTGAAGAAGTTTCACTTCAGTAGCGTGTTGTATAATTACACGTTGTATTTTTATTTTCATGTACGTTTATTTCATGTAAGTAATTGTGTAAAATCAACTTTATAACACTTGTCATTGTTTAAAACAGACATGTTATATGTATATGCAGATATTAATACCCCTCTGACATTTGCAGCTTTACGGCTAATGTGGTAGGTACATCATTATCAGATATCTGGCTTACGGGCCAATCACACACAGCACGCTTTGTATTTGTTTGCAGGATAATTTCATTAACCAGACGCTATTGTCCTTTTTATGTTACAAACATATAGGCGAACGCATAAGTAATACAGGCAGATGTGTGTTAGTACGTATGAATATACCTGTGCATAATTTAATGGAGTTGACGTGGACTGTGAGAAGCGGCTTATATGCGGTTAGTTGTGACGACATGCATCAGCCTAGAAGTCAAAAGCGATGTCTGTCCAATTAAAATTAATCAGCAAAGGGAAATAATAATTAATAACGGGCATTTCATTACGAATGTAGAGAATTTAAAATCTTTTAGACACTTCCATTATAAAATATTGACGTTTCACTTTATAAAGTTGTATTTACTGGAAACTATTTATCTATTAACCACTTCCACCACAATTTAACCTAGAAGTGCTTAGTGCCTAGCAGTTCACGTTATTTTGAATTTATGTTCTACTAAAAAATCTTTAAAGAAAATATTTTTATTTATGTTGAAAAATCAGAATCCCAGCATCTTTACTAGTTTTGAAACTTCCCATGATCAGATTATTATTACCGGCTTAAGGCGCTAGCGATCTTCATAAAGCATTATTAAAGAGATTGCTCCATTTCCGAGCAAACTTATGAAATATGGAACGTACATTGAAGTTTAAGTGCCGATGGTACAGTTTAATTTTCACCAAAACTGGATCCTTATCAAAGAAGAAATATTACTCGGAGGAGATATAAAAGTGTCAATAAAAGACCCAGGAGATCGATGAACTCTGAAGCAGTTGGATGCATCGGTACATACTAAAAAGATAATATATTTCTACTATTCTGACTAATAAAAATGGCTTTAATAAAAAAAGAGTAAGTAAGGCATCATCATCATCATAAGGTCGTCAGTTCTAAGACTGGGCGGACACGCACCTCCACTTTTTCTTATCCTGACCTAATCTTCGCATTTCCCTAAGACTAGAACAACCCACATCCTTTACTATTTGCGAACAGTAATCTAATCTAGGTCTACCTCTACCTCTCCTAACGCCCGTTTCTGCCTCTAATATTTCTCTTACCAGACCTTCATGCCTGGGAAGGTGTACAGTATCCATTTTATTTAAAGCTATCTCTAACTCCTCCTTGCTAGATGCTGTACTGCTATATCATCTGCAAATATAAACATTCTAATCTTTTGTCCTTGTATACCTATCCCTACAGTTGTACTGTCTTTAATAATATTGTTCGCGTCTTCGATGTATAGGTTAAAAAGTAGCGGTGACAGTGTGCATCCCTGTCTGATTCCCTTCCTAATATTTACTTCTCTACGTTGCAGCCCCAGCTCTATAGCTGCCTGTTGCTCTTTATACTAACTAAGTATCACTCATCAATTTTTGTAATTCATCCCTACATTTTTAAGTATATTTAACATCTTGTCCCATTTTGCATCTTTTTCTAGAACTACAAATCCCATGTACGCACTCTTTCCTTTTTCTATCGTTTCCTCTACTGTTACCTGTAAAGCTGGAATGTCCGCCCCGTTTCTCTATTTCTTCTAAACTCAAATTGATCTTTCCCTAATAGTTCCTCCGCCCTTTTTTCCAATTGTACAATTCTAGTTAAGATTTTTGAAGCATGGGGAGTTAAACTAATTGTTCTAAGTAAGGTATGAAAATTAATAAAAATAAAACAAAAATGTTGATATGTAAAGGATAGATAAAGTAGGGCTAAAGCTAATATAAGCATGAGAGACGAAAAACTAGAAAGAAAACGTCGCCAATTTTCGTTATGTAGGGAGTCATATAACTTAAGATGACAAAAGGATATTATTTTATAACAGTGAACGGTTTACAAAATAAGAATATTCATATGCCGCCACTGTCACCTACAATATAAAAAACACTAACAATATTGCCAAAAAGACTCTTCTTCACAGCAGCACAGGCTTGTTCAATTATAGTCTGCAATTATTTATGTACAGAAAGGTCTATACATCCCCATCAAGTTGAAATTTCCCTAAAGAGTATGTCAAATGAAAGAACAATCGATTATAAAATCGTCCCTCGACAATGTTTTACAGGAGCTGTCGTGGTATTACCATCTCAATTCAAACGAGTCTGAATTTATGGTCGAATTAAAATGTACCTTGCCGAGTGCCGGCCCTGTGAAATAGCGAGAGATGTATTTTCTGAATTATCTGGAGAAGGTACCTACTCTTTCCAAATCCCTAGCGAATGTCGATATCACCCTCTCACTCCCTCTCTCTAAATATCTCTCCTTATAACACCCTTCTCTCTTATATTCAATCATACGGTAGGTATAATACCATTTCGCTCCGTGACAAGGTGTCCCTCAGGCCGTTTCCGGAATATTCGACTTAGAGCCATTGAGTTAAAAATAAGAACGCGAATGATGGAATTAAGGAACGCGGGAGCCTAACCCCCATTTGCGGACTATAAATTATTTAAACCCACATGCGTTCTGCTGTTACCATGTTCCCGTTACACCTACCCACTCACATGATTACAACCTGACGACGCAAATGAATAATGACTGTTTTAATCAAATTGACGTTCCCATGGGAAAGTATCAATTTCTTTTATATATACGTTTATATATATATAAAAACATTAATATAATTATGCCAGTCAAAGTACGTATCTATCCCTAATTTCACAAATATTATTTGAGTTGATGTTAAATCAATCTTTTTAGAATAGAACTAGCGGTGAATTTATGGGTCTCATGTTGTTAACAGAATTATGATAAATAATATTATTTTTATTTTGCCAAAAAAGGTATGAAAAACTTTCAGTTAGTTATATGAATAAGCTTACATCTACGGTAACGACTGCAATGGAAGATTTAGATCAGAAAAATTCAGATTAATTCAGATTAAAGAAAAAGACCAGAATATTCAAATTAATGCTTCTTTGGAAGTGTACATGCTTTTTTATCGTATCTTGCATTACAAAAACATGACTATCTTTGGCACCAACGGTATCAACCTCATCGAGGCGAAAGCGCCTAATGACAATGAAGGTCAATAGCTATAACATATTGGATTTGAAATGGCTATTAATTTCCTCGATTCTATTGTAGTTAAGGGTGGTTGCTAAGCCATGTACAGAAGAACTAATTTACGACGTCTCCTTCTCCTTTGAAACTGACGGTTTTGGATTCGTTGCTCAATAAGCCGCACTTCAAGTATATTTACATCTTAAGAGAAATTGTAAAATTCTGCTAATAGCAATGATAACCACAAAGTCATACTTATATTAATATTATTTTATAAGAAAAGATATTTTTCTTAGATCGGACGATTAAGTCTGTTATATCTCAAGGTATTTTTAATCGTTGTCATGTTACAATAAGACTGCTCAATGTAATAATTATTAAAGCAAACAAAAACCCTCTTTGTAATTTCCACACATTCTATTACAATACCTTCGTTGCTTGGTAGCTTTTCTTCTATAATTCTATACAAAACAGCGAAATAATAATTAACGAAATAAAACTTTACAGAGTTTTTGATTAATGTATTTCAAATACACATTTCCGTCAGGTAACATCACAATCAATCAATTACAATTGTGAAACAGATAAGCAAAGGATATAAAGGATTTTCTTATTTGTTTTGTGCCACCCATGTGGAATTTAAACTACGTGGTGTTTAACGAAAATGCTATTTACCGATTCACGAAAAACCTTTTTGTTCTCTACTTTCTTAACTGAAAACCGTTTTTACACATAAATTGATTTCGTTCTCGATTTTTCTTTTTTATTTAACAGGAAATTGTTTGTTTCTGTTATTGGTTTCAGCACGTAATACGACGAGACGGTACCATGTGCACTAACAATATAATAAATTGTTATGAGACTACTTTCGATTTTCGTGCGAGTTAAACCACTTTTACGAACGAAACTATACTTCGCATAAATAATATATGAACTTTACGGACTGATACCTTTCGTGCTTTGAACCGTGAACACCGAATTAACAGATCAATATCTAAAGGAATTTTTTAAAAAGGAAATAGACCCACGATAAGTAAGTATTCTGTAACTACTATGAAAACTACAACAAAATCAGTTAAATTAATTTACCGGAAGGAACTATGTTCATGCATGTAAAAATATGCACAAACAAGTTGAAATTAATGTTAAAAAAAAAACATTATGTTAAGTGGTTTAATCAGGTTACATTTTAATATGGAAAGTTTAAAAAATTGAAAAATGAAGACTTACAACCACAAATAGGATCTTCCAAGGGGTAGTCATAGAGATAGCTTTAAGTGAATGGGCAATAATGAGAAAAGGGTGTAGTATAAAAATGAAATAGAAAGCAGTTGTAGTAGTAGTAAGAGGAACTATAAAAGTGGAAGACAGAATATTAAAAGTCGCTTATTTTCCATATCTAGGATAACTCAGCGGAGAGTCAAGCCGCCTTTAATAAAAGGGTGATAAAAGGTGGTAAAAGGCAAATGGTGGATTTAGGAATTTAAGAAAAGGCTGTGTACGGGGTTGAATGGGAAAGAAGAGATCAGAAGCATTTGACGTGTGATGTGATGATAATAATTTCGTGTATAGAACAGGTTAAAAATAAAATTAGAAAGAGCAGAAGAACTAAAGGTGCTATAAAAATCGATAAGAAAATGGAGAGAAAAATGATGGTTGATCACCTTCAAAGACAGGAGGGGTCAATTTAGAAACATATTAGATGAATTACCGTTCGTAAACATTTAGGCATGTGGGATATTCCTAAGAAAATATAGTGACAAAAAATGAAGCTTTGATAATGAATACAACACAATCAGTTTAATTAACTTACAGGAAGGGACCATGTTCATGCATATAAAAATATGCACAAACAAATCTGGTAACTTCTGTACATTTCCATGAACCTTTCTGATTTTTTTAAACTTCCATAGATTCCATTAATTTATTTAATTGTAAATCAGGTCATTTATGTTAAAATGGAAACACAAGAAAGGCAGTTGAAAGAATAAGGGTTAAGATTCTACAATGCTCACATACTGTATAAACAGACCATCAATTTTATGAGTGATGTTCGTCTATTTCAGAGAAACGCAATAGCGTAAAAAGCGTATATATGTATATACATACAGTGTTGGTCATATATTCAGTTTATGGATTTACATAAAAGGAAATATTCCAACGAAAGGGTCGTCGTTCCGGATATGTCGACTTTCGTAGCCGATAACTGATTATTATCGAAAGGAGACAAAAAGGAAAAGTATGTAACCATACGTACGTCGTACGTGTTCGAGAAAACTTTCTGAAAAGCCATTTCCTTTGGACTTTAGAAATGCCATTCAAAAGCGGAAACCCGTTCGCCTAAATGTATAACAGGAAAGGGAGAAGAATAATAAAAGAATATTCTGCATGTAAAACAAAGAAAACTGTCAAAGTTAACAGTGCTTTGCTTTTTGTATTCACGTTTCCTAGTCTTTTTCAAATATTCTATCCAAGAAAAGTATTTCTACTGGGGAGTTACCTCAGACTGAGATAAGTAGGTGGTTTATTATTTGTTCAACTAAATGAGTTTATGACCATCCATTAAATGGTTTAAATTAATTACCTTGAGTAAAGATAAAGTCTTTTCTCATTAGAAGCAAATTCAACTAGACCATCCAAATATAGCAATAACGTTAATTAATTGAGATAAACGTGAAACGTATATTATTTAATTTAAAAGCAAATTGGTACATCTAATTATGTTAAAGGGACCATTAATCAACAAAATTTACATGAATATCTGTAGGCGAAGGCGGTGTACGTACAGTAGAAAGGTGTGCACAGTTGAGACGGTTTGTTTATTTATTTATTTAATCCATAATTCAGAATTGTGATAGATCAAATTAACTTTGAAATGTCCAGCTTTGGAGCTTGCCTATCGTTGGATTATGATTAAAAATAAATAAACATTGGCTTGATTTTGACCCTCAACTTGTTTCTTGGTGATTGTGTAGCTTAGTTGACCGTAAGCTGAATAAATAATTGACCTTTGTCAATTTGTCCTAGCCAATGTTAAGTTGTATAATCCTTTTATCCTACACAAACACAGTTAGCATTCCAATACTGACTGATAACCCTAAAAGCAGGGATTTAATGCGTATTCGATAACCACGTTACCTTTTACCATAAATATATTTTGTCCATTGTGAATATGAATTGCTCATATAAATTAATTAACATAGAACAAACCTTCAAGTAAATTTCAATGTTTTTTATTGTTGTCGTTAATTAAGTTCNTTGTTCCTCAGGATTAAGTAGAGGCTATAAAATCGCTGAATTTTATTCGGGAACCATCGCCGTTGGTGAATTTCTTCTCCTTAATTATAGAATTAGGTATTATTTAATGAGGTTTCTGTTAAATGACGATTAAAACGACGTTATAAAAGCCTTCATCGTTTTCCATTTACAATTTTTACTGACGATGGTAAAATAAATGAGGAATTAAGAAAGCGAAAGATAGAAAATGAATATACTTTGAATTTATCGTACGTTCACTTGTTGGAATTCGTAATGCAGTTGCTATTTTCCATGTCGTAGTTGGCCGGTCTTCGGGGGTGTAGTCATTAGCTGTCGTTCAGATAAGATGGGATTAATGTGCGAATGAACAGGGCGAACCGCACGACTGCCACTAACCCCATTTTCCTCGTGAATTATTTTGCAGAATTTCCAATTGTTTCCACTAACTTTGAGCCATCTGGATCCAACAAACAGTCAAATCGTTAGATGTATGACTCGGACACACTAACACCATCTAAAACTGGTTCAAGTGCTCTCTGAATTACGAGAGGACTGGTAATCATCACGTTATTATGCACATACAGTTTGCCTTCTGTATGTGCATTATATTAAATTCACTGGCCGGGCCCGTTTAGTTAAAGTGTATAAAACACGCTACTTACTGCAGTGATGAGTAAAATTATACTTCACTTTGCAGTATTGGTCTTTATATTAGCAAGACTAAACTAAATAAAAAAAAAAGAAACTATACCGCTGTTTGAAAAAAGGGATCTACAAGAATGTCCTAGAAGTAAGTGTTCTTCGGTCCTGTGTCTGGATAATACATAAAAAAGACAAGACCAAGACTAATATAAAGAACAGGACATTCTGGAACCAAGATTGTCCTGGTTTTCGTATTGGACCAAGATTTTCCTGGTGTTCATACTGTCCTGATCTTCGCACTGTCCTGATCTCCATATTGGACCAAGATTGTCCTGGTAATCGCATTGGATCATGATTGTCCTGGTCTTCATATTGGACCAAGGTTGTCCTGGTCTTCATATCGGACCAAGATAGTCCTGGTCTTCATATTGGACCAAGGTTGTCCTGATCTTCATATTGGACCAAGATAGTCCTGGTCTTCATATTGGACCAAGGTTGTCCTGATCTTCACATTGGACCAAGATTATCCTGGTCTTCATATTGGACCAAGATAGTTCTGGCCTTCATATTGGACCGAGATTGTTTTGGTCTTCATATTGGACCAAACCTGTCCTGGTCTTCATATTGGTCCAAAATTGTCCTAGTCTTCATATTGGACCAAGATTGTCCTGGTCTTCATACTGGACCCAGATTGTCCTGGTCTTCATACTGGACCAATATTGTCCTGATCTTCATATTGGACCAACATTGTCCTGGTCTTCATATTGGACCAAGATAGTTATGGCCTTCATATTGGACCAAGATTGTCCTGGTCTTCATATTGGTCCAAAATTGTCCTAGTCTTCATATTGGACCAAGATTGTCCTGGTCTTCATACTAGACCCAGATTGTCCTGGTCTTCATATTGGACCAAGATTGTTCTGGTCTTCATATTGGCCTTGGCTTTGCTTTGCTCATTAATGTACTGAAAGTTTATTTTCGTGGTTCCTTCAATTGAAAATGTATTTCAATAAGCTCATTTCGAATGTACCTGTATTGAAAAGAACTCCGCGATTTGTCTGTTTAAAAATCTAAATCACTACCAGCAAAATAGATATATTCTTATTGTGGGATCAAGTGAAGTCAACTGCAAATTGAGGTATAAAGTCACTTGCGAGTAAACTTCGATAGTAAGGGTGAATCAATTGACGTTTTTCTTTGGACGACTGGTTGCGATATGATCATCGGATTCTGTTTGAGACGCGCCAATCAGAAAAATGGGTCAATAATCACGCGTTGCGTTCACTTCATTTAAGTTTGCTATTTATAACATTCGTGACGTATCTGTATACGTGTACATGTGTGTATATCTGTATGTGTGTGTGCAAAATATCGGGCGATCGCCATTTGCAATTCCCGATGTTATATCACATTTGCAGTTTGAATAATTTTGCAGGGTTATGGATCCGCAATCATTAATCTCGCGCGAAACCCTCGCTCTCTCGCAACGCAGACTAAACTGATGACTGCTACTACCAGAAGCATTTTTAAAAGGCCTAATGGCAATTTCACTCTGTAGATATGCCTAAATAATTACATACCCTTTCTAAGCCGTATACTAAAATTGAAATATCCTTTTTCATGTTGAGCCTTTAAAAATAGCGATCAGCACCCTTTGTTAAAGAAAAATCTTGCCCTATAGCATTTCTCATGATATAGTCTGTTAGATTTCGTTGAAAGTTTGTGCAAAAGAATCAAATGGAGTTCTGCAGAACTGAACTATACAAAGCACTGCTTCTTATTTAAAATAAGTTGGTGTTTTCTGTAATTTTCGGTTATATAATTTCCTTTAATATAAGTTTAAGATCAAGATACTTAATAGTGAGACCATAATCGAATATGCACTGATATATGAACAAGAATTATCCAAATCATTTAATAATAATATATCATCATTATGTTGATTACATTTTATCGGTTAACTATCCACAACGAATTAATAAGTTCGAAATGGTAATCCATATCTACCAGTTTCAATAAATTATTGGCGAGTAATATAGCATTTATCTCTTTACTTAAAAGTTTTACTGTGTATACTGTTCATGCTGCTAATTGATTGCAAAAAAAAAACCCTTGGCTTTACTTTCTTATTTTATTAATACTATTTAATGACAAATCTGTTTGAACGATTTTATAAACGAATTACCCTTTTAGGTGTCGTAGTATTTGCTATTAAAGTCAAAGGAACAATCTAATTAGCACTTAGGATCAATTTGCACAGGAACCTTAAACCCGCTTATCTAATTAAGGTTTAAGATGTTATAACGTCAAATTGCCCCATTTCTCCTGAGGACACTGCTCGCTTTGTTTCCAGAGGCGTTATTAAATCTGCCAGCAGTATTTTCGATTTTTTTCTGTGAAATAAACGATTAGATTATGCATAATTGGATTAATTCTCATTAACACAATTACTTATTTCCACAAAAAAAGGTAATCTGGTCAAAGATGTCTCTTCTTAAACGAGAGGAGATGCTAAAGTTCATTATTAATGATTTGTAATGAAAAATAGTTAAATTCTTTATTTTTAGCAGTTTTGTCGCTGAAATTTGTTGTATTTTTATACCTTCATCTATAGTTTACGATTACTCTTTTAATAATATAGTTTATTTGACATTAAAAATTTCAAAATCCTTAAGTGGTTGTCCTTATTACGGATTTACTAAATCTGCCGAAAATAAACAAGTGAAGAAGTATTTTAAAAAATTGTTAGCTTTGAAATATTAAACAATAATTAAAAATTTGTTGTTTTTGTAGAATTCATTAAGATGTAAATATAAATACCTACAATCTATTTATGCATAAGAAAGTAACGAAGTCGTTATTGCATCTGAAATATCGATTTGCAGGATGTGATACACGTAACGAAGATAAGATAACATTTATAAGTAACTTAACGTTTTGTCAAAATGTAATTCGTTATTAATGTTTTAAAAAAATTTTTTTCTAAAACATATGTTATCTATATAAAGTAATTGGTTTTATTTTAGTGGTGTCTGAAAGACTGTCTTTTTTTGCAGTTACGTGTATGCAGTTTTACGTTACTGTCACATATCACCACTGCTTTTATATATCTATGTGTTAT
>NW_020438866.1:763156-785644 GCF_000699045.2 Agrilus planipennis | reverse complement strand
ATATCTCTCCTTATAACACCCTTCTCTCTTATATTCAATCATACGGTAGGTATAATACCATTTCGCTCCGTGACAAGGTGTCCCTCAGGCCGTTTCCGGAATATTCGACTTAGAGCCATTGAGTTAAAAATAAGAACGCGAATGATGGAATTAAGGAACGCGGGAGCCTAACCCCCATTTGCGGACTATAAATTATTTAAACCCACATGCGTTCTGCTGTTACCATGTTCCCGTTACACCTACCCACTCACATGATTACAACCTGACGACGCAAATGAATAATGACTGTTTTAATCAAATTGACGTTCCCATGGGAAAGTATCAATTTCTTTTATATATACGTTTATATATATATAAAAACATTAATATAATTATGCCAGTCAAAGTACGTATCTATCCCTAATTTCACAAATATTATTTGAGTTGATGTTAAATCAATCTTTTTAGAATAGAACTAGCGGTGAATTTATGGGTCTCATGTTGTTAACAGAATTATGATAAATAATATTATTTTTATTTTGCCAAAAAAGGTATGAAAAACTTTCAGTTAGTTATATGAATAAGCTTACATCTACGGTAACGACTGCAATGGAAGATTTAGATCAGAAAAATTCAGATTAATTCAGATTAAAGAAAAAGACCAGAATATTCAAATTAATGCTTCTTTGGAAGTGTACATGCTTTTTTATCGTATCTTGCATTACAAAAACATGACTATCTTTGGCACCAACGGTATCAACCTCATCGAGGCGAAAGCGCCTAATGACAATGAAGGTCAATAGCTATAACATATTGGATTTGAAATGGCTATTAATTTCCTCGATTCTATTGTAGTTAAGGGTGGTTGCTAAGCCATGTACAGAAGAACTAATTTACGACGTCTCCTTCTCCTTTGAAACTGACGGTTTTGGATTCGTTGCTCAATAAGCCGCACTTCAAGTATATTTACATCTTAAGAGAAATTGTAAAATTCTGCTAATAGCAATGATAACCACAAAGTCATACTTATATTAATATTATTTTATAAGAAAAGATATTTTTCTTAGATCGGACGATTAAGTCTGTTATATCTCAAGGTATTTTTAATCGTTGTCATGTTACAATAAGACTGCTCAATGTAATAATTATTAAAGCAAACAAAAACCCTCTTTGTAATTTCCACACATTCTATTACAATACCTTCGTTGCTTGGTAGCTTTTCTTCTATAATTCTATACAAAACAGCGAAATAATAATTAACGAAATAAAACTTTACAGAGTTTTTGATTAATGTATTTCAAATACACATTTCCGTCAGGTAACATCACAATCAATCAATTACAATTGTGAAACAGATAAGCAAAGGATATAAAGGATTTTCTTATTTGTTTTGTGCCACCCATGTGGAATTTAAACTACGTGGTGTTTAACGAAAATGCTATTTACCGATTCACGAAAAACCTTTTTGTTCTCTACTTTCTTAACTGAAAACCGTTTTTACACATAAATTGATTTCGTTCTCGATTTTTCTTTTTTATTTAACAGGAAATTGTTTGTTTCTGTTATTGGTTTCAGCACGTAATACGACGAGACGGTACCATGTGCACTAACAATATAATAAATTGTTATGAGACTACTTTCGATTTTCGTGCGAGTTAAACCACTTTTACGAACGAAACTATACTTCGCATAAATAATATATGAACTTTACGGACTGATACCTTTCGTGCTTTGAACCGTGAACACCGAATTAACAGATCAATATCTAAAGGAATTTTTTAAAAAGGAAATAGACCCACGATAAGTAAGTATTCTGTAACTACTATGAAAACTACAACAAAATCAGTTAAATTAATTTACCGGAAGGAACTATGTTCATGCATGTAAAAATATGCACAAACAAGTTGAAATTAATGTTAAAAAAAAAACATTATGTTAAGTGGTTTAATCAGGTTACATTTTAATATGGAAAGTTTAAAAAATTGAAAAATGAAGACTTACAACCACAAATAGGATCTTCCAAGGGGTAGTCATAGAGATAGCTTTAAGTGAATGGGCAATAATGAGAAAAGGGTGTAGTATAAAAATGAAATAGAAAGCAGTTGTAGTAGTAGTAAGAGGAACTATAAAAGTGGAAGACAGAATATTAAAAGTCGCTTATTTTCCATATCTAGGATAACTCAGCGGAGAGTCAAGCCGCCTTTAATAAAAGGGTGATAAAAGGTGGTAAAAGGCAAATGGTGGATTTAGGAATTTAAGAAAAGGCTGTGTACGGGGTTGAATGGGAAAGAAGAGATCAGAAGCATTTGACGTGTGATGTGATGATAATAATTTCGTGTATAGAACAGGTTAAAAATAAAATTAGAAAGAGCAGAAGAACTAAAGGTGCTATAAAAATCGATAAGAAAATGGAGAGAAAAATGATGGTTGATCACCTTCAAAGACAGGAGGGGTCAATTTAGAAACATATTAGATGAATTACCGTTCGTAAACATTTAGGCATGTGGGATATTCCTAAGAAAATATAGTGACAAAAAATGAAGCTTTGATAATGAATACAACACAATCAGTTTAATTAACTTACAGGAAGGGACCATGTTCATGCATATAAAAATATGCACAAACAAATCTGGTAACTTCTGTACATTTCCATGAACCTTTCTGATTTTTTTAAACTTCCATAGATTCCATTAATTTATTTAATTGTAAATCAGGTCATTTATGTTAAAATGGAAACACAAGAAAGGCAGTTGAAAGAATAAGGGTTAAGATTCTACAATGCTCACATACTGTATAAACAGACCATCAATTTTATGAGTGATGTTCGTCTATTTCAGAGAAACGCAATAGCGTAAAAAGCGTATATATGTATATACATACAGTGTTGGTCATATATTCAGTTTATGGATTTACATAAAAGGAAATATTCCAACGAAAGGGTCGTCGTTCCGGATATGTCGACTTTCGTAGCCGATAACTGATTATTATCGAAAGGAGACAAAAAGGAAAAGTATGTAACCATACGTACGTCGTACGTGTTCGAGAAAACTTTCTGAAAAGCCATTTCCTTTGGACTTTAGAAATGCCATTCAAAAGCGGAAACCCGTTCGCCTAAATGTATAACAGGAAAGGGAGAAGAATAATAAAAGAATATTCTGCATGTAAAACAAAGAAAACTGTCAAAGTTAACAGTGCTTTGCTTTTTGTATTCACGTTTCCTAGTCTTTTTCAAATATTCTATCCAAGAAAAGTATTTCTACTGGGGAGTTACCTCAGACTGAGATAAGTAGGTGGTTTATTATTTGTTCAACTAAATGAGTTTATGACCATCCATTAAATGGTTTAAATTAATTACCTTGAGTAAAGATAAAGTCTTTTCTCATTAGAAGCAAATTCAACTAGACCATCCAAATATAGCAATAACGTTAATTAATTGAGATAAACGTGAAACGTATATTATTTAATTTAAAAGCAAATTGGTACATCTAATTATGTTAAAGGGACCATTAATCAACAAAATTTACATGAATATCTGTAGGCGAAGGCGGTGTACGTACAGTAGAAAGGTGTGCACAGTTGAGACGGTTTGTTTATTTATTTATTTAATCCATAATTCAGAATTGTGATAGATCAAATTAACTTTGAAATGTCCAGCTTTGGAGCTTGCCTATCGTTGGATTATGATTAAAAATAAATAAACATTGGCTTGATTTTGACCCTCAACTTGTTTCTTGGTGATTGTGTAGCTTAGTTGACCGTAAGCTGAATAAATAATTGACCTTTGTCAATTTGTCCTAGCCAATGTTAAGTTGTATAATCCTTTTATCCTACACAAACACAGTTAGCATTCCAATACTGACTGATAACCCTAAAAGCAGGGATTTAATGCGTATTCGATAACCACGTTACCTTTTACCATAAATATATTTTGTCCATTGTGAATATGAATTGCTCATATAAATTAATTAACATAGAACAAACCTTCAAGTAAATTTCAATGTTTTTTATTGTTGTCGTTAATTAAGTTCAAATTATCATAGTTTGTATATGTTGATGGATTCCGTTATTCTAGTAAAATCTTATTTCATGATCCTTTTTTTGAAAGAGAGGCCAATTCACCCTCCGTATACTAATGTAATACAATATAATATCTTTGATGTCGGAAATAAGCTTAAGCAACCCTTATATCCTTTATTTAAACGTTTATACCGTCACTTAGCTCCTACATAAATCTTACACCTAAATATCGACTATGGTTGTGTGGTTTTTGTTTGCAAGGCAAAGACGGTTTCTTTTTGTGGTTTAATTCGCTTTAGTGAAATTTTGCGGTACCCTAATTTTTAAATATTTTAATTTATCGTCTTTACGATATTTCACGTTTTTTACAATTATTTTCTGACACTAACAAGTGATGTTTTTGGTCATAGGTATAAATAAATTTGGACTAATTTTATAAAATGTAATTTATGCGTCTAATAATTATACTATTTTTACTCTGCTTTGTCTTATCATACAGATTTGCCAATCTTTCTTTTTACTGGGATAATTTTATACTCTGAGATACTTTTATATTCGCCGTCCCATTAAAAGAATAATTATCAAAAAAGTAGAGTAACTGCTTCAGAACAATATGCTACTTTTATTGCATATAGTTAACAATTACTTTTTAGCCGGTCGTAAATGTGGATAATGTGATGCATTTAGATTGTTGAAATAGCGTCGGAAACGAACAGTATTTGTTCCTGTTGCCTACTAAGTGGATTTCGTAGGACGGCGGGGTAAGGACGTGTTTCGAAGACCGGGGAGGCATTTGTTTCTCTGTGTGCGGGCTTTTATTTCCTCCGCTTGCTCGCTTGGTTGCTTGTTGGAGTGCATGCTCTACTTCGATGTCGAAACATCTAGCAAGCAAGCAAGCCATTGACTCGGTAGGTGTTTTGGGGGAGAAAGAAGGAATGGTACGCGCGCGATCCACAAAGATTGATTTAACTTGGAAACGATTTGCAGCTGAAACGCATTCGAACTTCCGTAAAGGATTCTTCTTCGGCAGTAAATGAAAGCGACGTTCGCTATCGGGACTACGTGCCCAGTGTACATATACGGAAGGAGAATCGATGAAGATTTGGTTTCTCGGTTATATCAAAATCCGTCTGGTCTCGAGCATGGATTCAGATAAATGCATGGGGAAGTGTTTACCCAAGTCGATCGCGTATATATTGCCGGTCGAACGATGTATTACCTTGGCTCCACTTCAGATTTACCTCCATTCTGCTCATGCCGACTATGAAAATTACATATCTGTCGAGTTTATCCTGAATATAAAACTTAATTTTCACGATGCGTTCAATCAGAAACGAATGTCTCCAATGTAAGCAATACGAGGGTGGATCGATAAGTTTGGTAAATCGCCATGAAGATAGCAGTGCTGTATCAATTTCTTGTTTTAGGACTAGCTTCGCATATTAAGCATCAAAGTGATCACTGTTTTTTGGGATTAACAAGGTATCATTGTGATCGATTATTTAGAAAAGGGTAAAACAGTGACTGCCCTTTATTATGCAGCGTTATTGGAGCATTTGAATGATGAATTAAAAGTGAAACGGCCAAGATTAACGCGCAAAAAGGTGCATCTCTACCAGGAAAATTCACCTGCAATTAGATCAAATTTCAAATTACTTCCCCACCCATCTTATGTTTCTTCTCTTTCCTAACATTAAAAATTGGCTTTACGAGAAGAAATTTTCAACGAATGAAGAAGTTATTTCTGTTGTAAATGAGTATTTAATAGAATGGATAAAAGTTTTTTACGAATAAAATAAATTCTTTGCTTGCTAAAAATTTATTTTCTATGATTTTTGCCAAACTTAACGATACACCCTCGTACACGTGTCTATTATAATTGACTTTATGCTCATATTTTTCATAAAACACTGGTATTATTTGCATAAACATACAAACAAATGTCTTCATTACTTATGCATGTACATATGTCTACCTTCACGTGGTGTTCCCTTGTTTTTTGTTCTTTTTGAAGAGCAAGATAATAAAGATCTAATTAATGGGAATCCAATAAGTACAGGCACTAAAATATTATCCAATACTAATGAAAATTGAATGAGACAGGAATTTAATATTAATCAATTTTGCTTAAGTTAATTAGTGGATTATTAACAACGGTATCTTTTCTTTCTAGATTCCCGAACAAAGATGGTCCTTCTACAGTTTATAATGTCAACAGATCACAAAGGTAAGTTGTTTTTAATTTTTTTTTTATAAAATAAAGCAAGATAAGGTAAGACCTTGATGAACCTTCTGCGTAAATTAACTCTTGGAATACTCCTCATTAAGATGAAGTTAGTTTTTCAATCTATAAGATTTGTTTTTGATCATGAGAGGTGACTATTTTGGTCTTACAGATTAAGTTATTGTTATTAATCTTTGTGTTGCACTTGATAAAACTAAATTTTAGATCTTTGTTAATCTTTTTGTCAAGAACCTTACTGACAAAAATTTATAGGTAATTATTTACTGGTGTGTCTAGGATCTTAATTAAATTTTACTGAAGGTTATATTATTACTACTTTTACCGCAATTTCCACGAAGATGTCTGTACTTTCATTTTTAGGGGCACAATTTCTCTGTTTGTTTTGTCTTAGTCTGAATTTTCTGTGTATACAATACACATAAGTACCTTCGCTGTTTCTAAATGTAGCATTTTATGCGAGTATGTAGGTATCATAACATAACTTGTAATTGAGGAAGGTAATAGAAACCAACTACAAGAAACACTGTTTGTTGCAACCAGTAAATACTCTAAAAGCCCTAAAGATACAAAGTTGGTCTAGTTAACTAGAACTTCTCTCGCATTCGCGGATTATAAACGGAAATGTGATCCTACTTATGTTACTATGAATTAATTGCAGAAAATGCAAGAAATACGATTTACAATGTTCAACTACTCAGCCCATTTCTTTAGTTAACCGAAGTATTCAAAATCTCTATTACAATTATTTCAGTCAAATACGTGACGTTATTTATCGCTTGGCTCTTATTAGCGGATAATAATGAGAAACTTTTGATGAATAATGACCTACAGTGTATAATTATCCCTCATAATGGTAATATTGAATTACTAATGGTCCGAGCCATAAACAATACTCTTAGGTATCTCATATTCCACGAAAATAATAATAAATCCTATTAATGCATTACCTTATTTTCCCGAAAACAGAGACGTTTTAAAATGATTTATACTGGATAAAAATCTGAAAACCAAATTTAAATAATAGCAAAACTTTTTCCTTATTATTAGCTCTTTAATCACGAATTATTCAAAAAACAATGATTCTGAAAATAGTTATAACTTTTCTTTCCTGAAAATATCAAATTGCAGAAACTTCCCTTAGTGGCAACGCTTAAAAGTTTCTTTTAAAGGGCGGTAGTTCGCTTGTTTGATCCGTTAAGCATTCGCATCATGTAGCTGCAGGAAGAGAAATAATATAGCAGCTATTGTTTGATTTCCGGATCAGGGGATGAAAAGAAGGCAATGCGGTAGTAAGATATGAAAGGAGAATATAATCGAGACCGAGCTATCGATTTCCGTGAACGTGCACTTTGTAATGTAAGAAAAAAAAAACAACTCGACCGTAGGTCGGACTCAATGGATGATCTTTGGACTCATACACCAAACAAAAGCTTTACTTCAGCCGACAGGTTGTCTTACGTGATTCGAGATGAATTTCGAAATCCAATCGACAGTGAGTAGACGAACACTGTAAGGAAAAGCTTTGTAATAATGTGGTAGAAATAAATTGACAAGAATAGCTTTGTTTGTATTATCACATGTATATAGGCAACCCAAGATACATAGTGGCAAAGAAGATCAGGTTTCTAGAAGGCTTATGCTGGATCATTCTGGAACATGGCCATCCTGTATAAATAGTTGTCGCGAGATCGAGAGTAAGTAGTACGAGTCAAAGAGTTTGAGGCTAAACAAAGCGAAGAAGAAGGAGCACGAAGAAATGAGAAAATATTCATATAGTGGTTAATTGATAATTGATTAATAATAAAAGTCTTATTAGACAGCAAATAGTTGAATAAAAGCAGTCATCGTGTGAAGAAGATATTCAAATAGGTGACAGTATTTTATTTGCCTACGGAATTGACTCTTTATTGTAAATCACAATCTTTAATTTATGGCCGAAACTATGCTATCCGCCGTATCTCCAAAATCAGTAGAGCAAGAAGTTTTGAACAATTCACGTAAAGTTCTATAGGATGTATGCTTCTCACAGCTGCAATTTATCAACCCAAAAGAAAAGTTTGTTTAAATCGCGATTTTCTCATTTATTAAGGAATTTAAAGCATAAATTATAACGTTTCTGTAATGTTCATTTAGACAATTTTTCATCAGAGACCTTCCTTCCTTTTCATAGTTTTAGTTTCAGTTATCAAAAAAAGGATATAAAGGGCTTATGTTTTTCTTATAACTTGGTCTCTTCAACGTTATGCGCTACATAAGCCAGATAAGTAAATGTATATTTAGAAGCCACGAATTCGATTTATTTGTATTCTTTTCATTCTGTTTGTAGATAATCCGGTCAGGTTTTAGCGTACTTAAGTACATTTTATTGCCCTAGATAACGTAAGGATTTAACGTCGATTTTTCTGAAAGAAATCTATAAAAACCGAGCGAACAGAGGATTTCATGGCATAAACTATTTAAACCGGTTACATGATACACCTACAGAAGATTTGCTTTGCCAAAATAAATCCTTTAAAATACGTAATTTCCTTTTCCACTTCTATCTTTTTAAGGTTAAGATTTAGCAAAGCCTTTACTTCTATTAGACTATAAATCTTAGTACTGGTCGTTTGGATTCAAAAGTTCTTTCATCAATGATTAGAATGAACTGTCAAAGTGGACATCGACTGTACCTACATTATTTCGTTAAAATAAAAAAGCGAATAGTAAATGTTATATGAATGGTTTCATAGAAAAGTCACAGAGAGACTACATATACGTTAAAGATAATTTACAAACAGAAAAAAAAATGTTTTTTCAGTCACAATCTACATTCCAAGCAGATGAAGCTGCAAGTTTTTAATAAACACACAGCTTTGAAAATTTCAGTATAATTCTTTCTTTCTAGACAACTATTATAAGCTAAATACACTACAATTTAAAAGTATATCCCTCTAATATAGCGTTGTTATTTAAAAAAATTTTGAAATGGATTTCACAGCCAATAAAGGTTTAAAGGACACGAATAGTAAATATGGTGTCGTCGGTGGCACAACCGTAACCGTTTCGGCCAACAATGAATGCGAAATACGACACAATTATGAAAAATGAAAAGGAAAATAGAGACTTATCGCGATACGAGGTAACAACAAGAGTTGAAGTTAGCCCTTATGAAATTTACATAAACATTTCTGGCTGCCTTTCGGTCTCTATCTCGACGGCGCGGCGGAATTTTATTATTCCCAACAGTGAAATGTTCATGTAAATGCAGACAAATGCGAATAACAAAGGCACGTTCGTGTTACAAACACCTTCATGGAAATATGTTCCATTAAATATGGTCGGTGTTTTTGTAGAGCCCAGAGACTTTTTCTACGTTGAGAGGCGACAATGTTGCACTTATGCTAAGCAATCCCGTCCTGCTTATTGCACACTAAAACAAAACAGTCATCTCTAGAGCAAAGAAGAACAAATTCGACAACCTGCGTTAATTAAGTGTATGATCCTTGTGTTCTTCATATACCTACCTTTAAAATTAATGATATTTTATTTACGAATAGTCCAATGTAATAATAAAAGTTGCAGTGACAAGAGTCCTTCAACAAAATCCATAATTTTTTTTTCCGCAAACTTTTAAGGACTACTTCGAGTCAAAATTATATACTTTTTTATTACTGAATTACCTTCAGAATGATGCAGGTGCTACTGTTAATAGACCAGTTTGTAACCTAGTTGCCCTAGACAAAAATTTTCAGTCCTTCTCCAGTCTCTCAGAGTCTCGAATCTCTCAAGAAGTGGTGTCTCGATAGATATGGTTAAAATTCCAACATATTTCAGAGATCCCAGTCTTTCTACGAGAGACTCGAGTCTCTCAATTTTTCAGTTTTATTCACTCAGTCTTTCTGTGAGAGACTCGAATCTCTGAATTAATAATTTTATCGTTCGAGTCTCTCATACAGAGACTGTGAGAGATCCATAAAAACACCTAGACGATAACTAAAGGACTTTGAAACACTGTGAGAGACACTCTCAGAAACGCTGAAAGACTCTGAGAGACTGGAGAAGGACTGAAAATTTTTGTCTAATGTTGCTTAATTATATAAGTGTGTAAACTTCGCTAGAGTTATTTTAATTTATACACAAACACATAGTGTGGTTTTCTACTTATGTTAAATTATTATCTTCGAATGATACCTATCAAACAAAGTGAAAAACTTCTTGTTTTAAATGTTTAAAGAGGATGGTACCTATTGTAATACAGCAGCAAGTGCCACACTTTTACTCTATTAGACCAACTAATCTGCGGTATACTACAGGAAGTGAACGCAGTTCATAAGTGCAATCAAATTACATTGCACTTAATCAAACATAAAAGCATAGCAACCGATGTTGGTTACTGTAATTGGTCTTGCTTTGTTCGCATTTCGCAGAAAATTAGCTGAAACCTCCCGAAATCCTACAAAATTATTGCTGTTGTTGTTTAGCATTTATTTCAAAATACATCATATCAAGTAAAAGGAAATTGCTTTACAAAAAAAATAGACTAATTATAATTAAAATATGCTTTGTTCTATTTCACAAACGTATATAACTTTGTTAAAGGCATCTACACAAAGTACCAAAATTGTAATGTACATATGCCTGTAATAGATTTAGAACATATTCTTTGTGTGCCGTGAAATCACGAGCAGTATTTTCTCCAAATGCTGGTTTTAATGAAGCGAATGAAACTCGATATAAAACACTATATACAGACTTTATTTCCAAATGAATTATTAACTATGAAATAACGGATTACAACTACAGGCACAACGAAGAAAATGTGAATTAAAAATGCAAGAATTACAATAACTAACTCCAAATTATGAGACAAAATCTGGTACGCAACAAAAGAATACGAGCCAGAAGCCAATAAGGGGAAAACTCCAACAAAGGTGGTTGTTGTAGAACCTCACTATTGGTACCAAAAAGGGTCTATTATTGTTTGCAAAAGAACATTCAAGAAATTATCTTGTATGGATTTAAAATACTGGAAATTTCCAAAATAATAAAATAAAATGGGTTGAATAATGATAAGCAAATCTATCTCTAATGACTAAAAAAATATTAAAATTAAACAGAAACATTCTGCATATTAAGTTTATAATTAAAAACTGCTATTTTTAGCCTCGGGTGGATTTTGTTCACCAAACGTAATCACAGTCAGGATCCTTACTTGTGTTTGTAGATTTGAAGCATAATAACTTATCCCGGGGAATGACATCAGCCAGACGAACTAAATATGAAAATTGAATCGATGAAGCTTTCAAGTAATGTAATTCCATGTTTAAAAATAAAATAAATTAACCCACTTGCAGTTTACAAATAATTTATTATAACCGCTATAATTATTTCGACACACTGTTCCTTTTTCAGGTGGTGAAGATATCATATCTTTTCTTTCTTTACTTTATTTTTAACTAAATATGAAATTATAACAAGATAGAAAAAGATGTTAGATTTAATCATTTTATTTTGGGGTTTGCGAAGACGTGTGAGTAGTGACTATGAGTTCGCTCACGTGTATTATCCTCTACCAATATCGTTTCCTTTTTGTGAAATAAATCATGAACCGTCCCAAGGATCAATTCCTTTTTGTTGCTCTTGATTCAGCTTTTGCGACATGTAATTACCTTGAAACTGATTCCGAATTTGACATCAGCCCTGACTGACTTTATTCCTTTATTTCCTCGAAAATCACATCACCCTTGCTGATAATAGCTTTGAAGCATTTCATGTGATCAATCATCGGATTATTATATTCTACATAATCAATCAATCTGAAAAAGTTACACATACATTGTCTTGTACTGTATGAAGTACTTACTTTACTTCTGCGATAGTAGAAGGTTTCCTGGAGGATAATTTCTCTGTTTTCATTAAAGAACTGGCTCAGTCTCCAGTTATATATAATATTTTAGCGAATTTAAGTAATATTTCTTTTAATTAATTAAAAATAATAATTTATATGCAGGCATTAAATGTAATTCCACCATTTTTTCAAAAAAAGAGTTCCTGAAATAAATTAAAACGTCTCTGCGACGAAGTGTAGAGGTTATTTCAGCGAACAAAAAAATATTTGCACTTTTTATATGTATATACATCTGTTGAAATTAAGAAAATTCGGGGAGAAAAAAAATTCCGCTGTGAAATTAATTTAATTCGGTAAACAGAGGAATCACATCCCTTCGCGAATACGAAGGATTTCAAATTAAAGAATTACCGAATATAAAACCTACAGTTACGACTTGCTATGTATATTATACTGATAATTCATAATGACTTTTCTCTGTTATTGAACGAATAAAAAAACAGATTTTTATTTCCGGAAGGGTGAGGCAAAAAAGTCAAAATTTTACTTTCCCCATTTGAAACCACGCTCATTTTACGAAACGAAGGGTTAAAGAAAAAGATTTTGGTAAACAAATTTCTCTAACGTAATGAACATTGAGCTACGATTTACGATTTATTTATAGCTTTCCTTTTAAGAGTGGGATTATATTTATTTAATAAGTTAATCGATGCAATTAAGTTAAAGTCTAAAATAAGGTAGGTGGTTGGTACATTTTCAGTTATCAATTTGTGTGCTTTAAGGGATGCTCACTTTGTCAATACAGAAACGTTCTTTTTGTGAAATTAGAGACTTTTCGTCAACTTCCTTAATGGATTTTTTTAACTCCACTGAACTTGTGCTTTGTGATTTCTTAAAAGTTACAAATTCCGTATAGAAATGATAATGGATATTAAAATTATTTATAATCTCTTTTGTAAGTAGATGATTTAGTCTTCTCTCGCTGCAATTTGCAGATATACAGTGTTTTGACAATTTAGTAAAGCTGTTGACCAAATAATAGTTTTAAGATAACATACTCGGATAAGAGGGAGTTACGGTTGTAAGCAGGCAAACATCCCTTAATTGTTTTAAAGTCGTCGAAATTTTAAAAATTTCAAAATTTTATAGAAATACAGACTACAGTATAGTTAGTTGTATTCCCGAAGAATGGACACGTTAATTGGAATAAAATCTGCATTCTCAATACAGAAAGAGATATCTTGACCTTCAAATGAAAACGAAGATCATAGTTAAGGCCACCAACTGATTTTCTTTCCAAAAGCATACTACTTTCGTCTGGAAGCTTTTTCAAATAATAAGAACCAATCAAGTTATTTTACGTTTTTTGCAATAATTTTTGTCTACTTCACGTACTCTTCAACCCAAATCACGTTCACATCTTTCGAGAATTCAATTAAGTATGCCGACATCTATTTTTATGCACTATTTCGATGATCGATGCCATACTTTAAAGGCACGTTCATCTTTGCATTTGTGCACCCCTTATTCTTAACAAGCTTCCCATCTGTTAGAAACGTAACGTGAGTCATAACCTTGAATTAATGTTTTTGAAGTGTATAATGTGAACGTAAAAAGTCCACCAGTCGTACATATCGCAATTAAGGATATTTTAAAATACCTCAACTGTAAAATTTATCTTTTTCTGAATGAATTTAAAATCTGGTGCCCGGTTCATGAACTATTAGGTATATAGGAGTTTGTTATGTACCTACTGGATCTGTTGCTATGTTGTGATGCAGGTTGAACATATTATAAAGCTGGCGTTATTTCTGCTCAAGTCCAGTCGTGGCCCTCTAAGTCCCTTAAGCCCTTGTTTACCTCTAGTATCAGCAGCAGAAAGCGGCATGCTTTATATCTAAGTAGGTGGAAATCTGAACGAAATAAAAACGTTTTCGTGCTAGGCAAGTTCCGGTGCGAAGGCCTGCGCGCCCGTCCGCTGCCATCATGAATTCCGAAAAAGTTAAAAGCTCGAAGCTTTAGTTGGACTTCGGATACGGAGCGGCGGCAGGCTTAACTGAGCAGAAGAGACGACGACAAAAGAAGAATGGAAACAGTTACGGTTCTCCGGCTCTTCAAAACGAGTATAATAAAAGTATGTTCTCTTTTACTATTGAGCTTTATTTTCCCGAATGAAATTTTACGTTCCTTAAACGAGATGATCTCATAAACGAGCCACTAGATTGGAACAATTTCTACAAATAAAGACATACTCTTCTGTAATAAAACAGAAGAAGAAAGCAAATGGGTTTCACATAAAACAACGTTTCGTCGAAAGAAAGAGAATTAAAAGTATTTCTTGTATGAGCCATTACATGGTGTAATTGTCATATGAAATACGAAAACTCGGAACCGCAATAAAATAATAGGCTGTAATCTGAAGGTTTGTTTTCTTAAAGTTGCTCACGATAAAATTCTAAAAACTTTTTGAAACGTTGACTGTAAATTTTCGATTATGGCTTAATATTTATTTTAATATATTTATAGACGCTGTACTTTTTGAATGGTAATTTAAAATTTATGAAGGTTTTTGTGAGTAAATAAGTGGTTAGGAACTTCATTCTTCGTTTCGTGGAGTATTGTACAAAGCATGTGGTACAAAAGAAAACGCAAGTAGGCGGACATGCCATTTACTTCTGATACTTTATTCAGTCTTTTTTTAGAGTACACATTTTTATCTAGTTTTTTTTGAGTAAAGCTACTTAAACCTGTATTACGTCCCTTTTGAGGCTCAACTTTGAGATTTAATTTAGCTAACAATGGATCCTCTACAATTTGTCCATAAAATACAATCAGTGGTCAGAATATTTCTTTTATATTTTTACATAAACTACCTCTTAATCTCTTTTATGTGTATCATAAATTGCACCGGTTACAAGTGGAGTTTTTCGTGTTGTTCTTGCGGAGTCGCATAGTCGGCTAAATTCCTCTCGAATGGATTAGTAGAAGTAGTAAATAACAGGAACTAAACAGTTGTTCTGAGATACCATGGCGACGTTTGATATGTATACGTACAGATATGGAAAACGCGGATCGATAATTTCATACATATATGTACGTATTTGTCTTAAGTGGATGATTTTATGGCTCACGAACTCCGAATAGGAATTCAGAGCACATCTTCGATATAATAGTATTTGGTTTCAATTACAAACATTTGAAAATGGAAAACCATGAAAAACGAATTTAGTTAGATGAGACAACGGATTTGTTCACTTTTAATAAAAGAACAACGATTTGTTCGAGTTGAATTCGTTGTGGAGATTAGACGTTTTCTTAAAAATAACTTGCTTGACTTCAGCATTCTTAACTGCAACGATATTGAAACTCAAGTTACAAATAACAAAGAGGTTACTGATTACCAGAAAATACTGTAAACTGAGTAATATTCGAAACAATGGTTTGTTTTAAATCCACTTTTCTATTATAATTTTGGTTTTGTATTCCAAATTTAATAAGTATTGAATGGAAAATTTCTCTCACAATCCCGTAACAGAATTAAAATCCATTCTTTATTAGATTTCAATTTCTTTCATTTCCAAATATTTCTATTGAAATCAAATCCAAGGCAGGGGCAGATAAATCTATTAAAAGAGATAAATATATATACGCGGGGTGGCTCCAAAGTTCTGGAACTGATTCAGTGGTGGCGCCACCTACTAATGTAAATATGTTTTGTGTTAATAAAAGCCTGAATGCGTTCAACATTGTATCACTTCTCACTTAACTTTGGCAGTCCAAGAAGTAAGCAGTGCACTTTTCCTCGTGGATAAATAGATAACAAAGAGAGAGCGAAAATAAAATTTTGCGTATAGTTTGGTTTTGGATATTATGCTTGCAGCTAATGCAGAAAAATTAAATATTTTCTTGCGAACCGTACGTTGACCGTTGCGAAAGTCAAGAGTGAAGAAAATGCTCATCATATTTTGCCACTAAAATTCATCGTTCTATTGGGCCAGTAGCTCAATTTTTCTACTTTTCCGATGAGTGTAGTGTTTGCACCAAAGAATTCTTCGGATTTGTCCGCAGTATAAAAATGGTGACTTCTCTATCATCACCGACCATACTCTACGGATCTGACACTTTTTGTTCTCAAAACTTAAGTAAGGAGTATTTTAAATAAAATTTTTAGATGGTTATCAAAAATTTTTCGAAACATTTGCTGATCGCCTCAACGTGTCTACTGCTTCATGTATATATAATTTTCGATCAACTTTATATTCCATCATATCTAGTGATTTTCATTATTATTTCAAGTTCCCGAATTTTTTGAGTCACACCATGTATGTAGAGGCTTACCTACCTAGTTCGTATGATTGCGATGTTGATATATGAATAGGTAGTTGTTGATTACTTCAGAATCGAGTAAATTGTTCGTTTCAACTTTTTCAAGAGAATTGGTGCATGAAAAAAGAGTTGCTTCCTCCCGTCGAGCGCTTACAGATACTTTTGCAAACTGTCATTAAACGTTACACGGCCACTTAGAAGTAAGTTTAAAGTACTCCTACTTCAACGACAACGACCGTCGTTGTGGCGTCTCGTCTCCTTCTCTCTATCATATTCCACACTCTGAACATCCACCTAGAAATACCTTCCCCATCAGTAAAACTCGTCACCTGAGTAATACGTTTCGAAACTGACGATGGTGCATTAAACAACTCGACGAGACGCTTCAGTTTAAACGAAGGTAACGCGATACAACAACTACATAGTTTGTCTCCCGATTCTGTCATTACATCTGCCGAGAATTCGTTTGGTTTTCGTTCCACGATGTTCCTTTTAAAGACGTGTTGAATTTCGATCGAATAGTCGATTTCCGCACAAAGCTATATGAAGATGGTTTGTCTCACGAACCATTCTACAAATCATGTAGATTTCCTTTTAATTCTAGTTTACAACTTCAAATGTACTGTTTAAAAATGGGTTAAAAAAAGTTTTATCTGGTGTAAAGCAGAAGTAAAACATATAGCGCAAGTATTAGGTATCTTTATCAAGCATTTGATATTCGAATAAATGGAATTCAAACTGGTAGAAAGTTGCTCTGAAGTTTTACTTAGGATTTGTATTGTAATATCGATTTAGGATTAGTTTACAGTACAAGAAATAATTAAAAGAAACTTATAATGCTTTGACAAGCAGGATAAGTGATTAGAGATCGTATGTTTAGGCTAGTTAGATACATTTACGAGACGGAAAAACTGCCGGAGGATTATAAACGGAACCTAAAAGGAGAGGCACCGGTAGGTGCGAAACATTTAACTTCCCATGCGTCAAAAATCTTAACTAGAATTGTATAGAGAATGATGGAAAAATGGGCGTAAGAACTATTAGGGGAAGAATAGGAGAAGTTTATAAGAAATAGAAGAGAGGGGTTGGTAAGACATCTTCTGAGACACGGGAGGCTATATTGTTAGAGACATAATATATTAGAAGTAGAAACAGGAGTTAGGAAGCGATAGAGGTAGACTTAGATTAGATTACTGTTCACTTTTAAGGAAATGCGAAGATTACCTCAGGGTAGGAAAGACAGCAGGTGTGTCCAACCAGTCTTAAGACTGAAGACCTCATGATAATGATGATGATGATAGTGTCTTATAGGTATTGTTTCTCCTATTTTTCAACCATTACTTACTATTTTGTTATTCTTAATACATAATAAACATCCTGTGACATGACAAAGAGAGAAAAAGACACGCTGGAAAATCCCTCAAAAAATTAATTTTAATTTTAAATAAAAATTGTTTCATTTATTATATATCACCCATGTATTACTAAAGTATTATATAGGTTACGTTATTGTGGAAACAGGTTTCCTTAATTCCCTCATATAGAATAAATGATTTTGTTTTTTATGACAAAAGAAAGGTTTTCAAAACTTCCTCTTCAAAGAAAACTTCTCCTTCTCTTTGATCCTTCCCCAGGGTTCTTGTTATGTATGTGACATAATATGAAATAACCTCTTTCTGAACTCTTGTTTTTCCCCACTCCTCCTGCACTTGCGAGGGTCATTTAAAGAATTAGGCAAGGAGCACCAATAACTTACAGTTACAGTTACAGACCTCTTATACTTATTAAGTGGACACACGTTGTTCAACATGCTGCTGCCTAATTGTTACTTAAACCTAAGCTGGTTTGTTCAACAGAATTTTCTTTTCAACGTTTACTTCTATTTTAATTGTGTGTATTATTTACGAATAAACTAACAAGTTTCTTGCAATAGTGGAACAATAATTCTATTGTTTCTGTTAAATATTCAAAACAGATGCCGGTAAAAGGATTGTCTCCGTGTTTTTCAATTAGCCGTTAGAGGCAAGCTGCTTCCAATATTTACGATTACTCTTTCTCATAGGATTATTATTAGAAAAGGAGCCTAGGATCTAATTAAACCCTAAAGTTTTTAAATACATTCAAAGATATAATTTTTGACTTTATTATACGAAAGAGCTCTCGGTGGATATTTGTGGACGGAAGCAGATGTGTAGCTAAAATAATATGGGAATGTTGCTATTTTGAATTTCGTTAAGAGCCAAGTGTGGTTTAAATGAAAATATGTTTTAAAAAAGTATATTAGGTATCATCAACCTAATTGTGTATTTTAATTTAGTTTATACGAACAGTATCAGAGTGAAACTAGTCTATACCTAGATGGTCAAAATGTGTGGACTTGTTTCATGACATGGACAACCCTCTTTAAGGATGTTTGGGAGGTACAATCGGAGACAAGAGTACATAAAGTTAGAAATTCGTGAATAATTAGGTTTTGGAGCATATCATGAGGTAAATAAATACTATCTATACTAAAAAAAAGTATACGGTTTGAGAGAAAATTTGGAATTTGACCAAAAACTTTGAATAAAATNAGATTTGCTTTGCCAAAATAAATCCTTTAAAATACGTAATTTCCTTTTCCACTTCTATCTTTTTAAGGTTAAGATTTAGCAAAGCCTTTACTTCTATTAGACTATAAATCTTAGTACTGGTCGTTTGGATTCAAAAGTTCTTTCATCAATGATTAGAATGAACTGTCAAAGTGGACATCGACTGTACCTACATTATTTCGTTAAAATAAAAAAGCGAATAGTAAATGTTATATGAATGGTTTCATAGAAAAGTCACAGAGAGACTACATATACGTTAAAGATAATTTACAAACAGAAAAAAAAATGTTTTTTCAGTCACAATCTACATTCCAAGCAGATGAAGCTGCAAGTTTTTAATAAACACACAGCTTTGAAAATTTCAGTATAATTCTTTCTTTCTAGACAACTATTATAAGCTAAATACACTACAATTTAAAAGTATATCCCTCTAATATAGCGTTGTTATTTAAAAAAATTTTGAAATGGATTTCACAGCCAATAAAGGTTTAAAGGACACGAATAGTAAATATGGTGTCGTCGGTGGCACAACCGTAACCGTTTCGGCCAACAATGAATGCGAAATACGACACAATTATGAAAAATGAAAAGGAAAATAGAGACTTATCGCGATACGAGGTAACAACAAGAGTTGAAGTTAGCCCTTATGAAATTTACATAAACATTTCTGGCTGCCTTTCGGTCTCTATCTCGACGGCGCGGCGGAATTTTATTATTCCCAACAGTGAAATGTTCATGTAAATGCAGACAAATGCGAATAACAAAGGCACGTTCGTGTTACAAACACCTTCATGGAAATATGTTCCATTAAATATGGTCGGTGTTTTTGTAGAGCCCAGAGACTTTTTCTACGTTGAGAGGCGACAATGTTGCACTTATGCTAAGCAATCCCGTCCTGCTTATTGCACACTAAAACAAAACAGTCATCTCTAGAGCAAAGAAGAACAAATTCGACAACCTGCGTTAATTAAGTGTATGATCCTTGTGTTCTTCATATACCTACCTTTAAAATTAATGATATTTTATTTACGAATAGTCCAATGTAATAATAAAAGTTGCAGTGACAAGAGTCCTTCAACAAAATCCATAATTTTTTTTTCCGCAAACTTTTAAGGACTACTTCGAGTCAAAATTATATACTTTTTTATTACTGAATTACCTTCAGAATGATGCAGGTGCTACTGTTAATAGACCAGTTTGTAACCTAGTTGCCCTAGACAAAAATTTTCAGTCCTTCTCCAGTCTCTCAGAGTCTCGAATCTCTCAAGAAGTGGTGTCTCGATAGATATGGTTAAAATTCCAACATATTTCAGAGATCCCAGTCTTTCTACGAGAGACTCGAGTCTCTCAATTTTTCAGTTTTATTCACTCAGTCTTTCTGTGAGAGACTCGAATCTCTGAATTAATAATTTTATCGTTCGAGTCTCTCATACAGAGACTGTGAGAGATCCATAAAAACACCTAGACGATAACTAAAGGACTTTGAAACACTGTGAGAGACACTCTCAGAAACGCTGAAAGACTCTGAGAGACTGGAGAAGGACTGAAAATTTTTGTCTAATGTTGCTTAATTATATAAGTGTGTAAACTTCGCTAGAGTTATTTTAATTTATACACAAACACATAGTGTGGTTTTCTACTTATGTTAAATTATTATCTTCGAATGATACCTATCAAACAAAGTGAAAAACTTCTTGTTTTAAATGTTTAAAGAGGATGGTACCTATTGTAATACAGCAGCAAGTGCCACACTTTTACTCTATTAGACCAACTAATCTGCGGTATACTACAGGAAGTGAACGCAGTTCATAAGTGCAATCAAATTACATTGCACTTAATCAAACATAAAAGCATAGCAACCGATGTTGGTTACTGTAATTGGTCTTGCTTTGTTCGCATTTCGCAGAAAATTAGCTGAAACCTCCCGAAATCCTACAAAATTATTGCTGTTGTTGTTTAGCATTTATTTCAAAATACATCATATCAAGTAAAAGGAAATTGCTTTACAAAAAAAATAGACTAATTATAATTAAAATATGCTTTGTTCTATTTCACAAACGTATATAACTTTGTTAAAGGCATCTACACAAAGTACCAAAATTGTAATGTACATATGCCTGTAATAGATTTAGAACATATTCTTTGTGTGCCGTGAAATCACGAGCAGTATTTTCTCCAAATGCTGGTTTTAATGAAGCGAATGAAACTCGATATAAAACACTATATACAGACTTTATTTCCAAATGAATTATTAACTATGAAATAACGGATTACAACTACAGGCACAACGAAGAAAATGTGAATTAAAAATGCAAGAATTACAATAACTAACTCCAAATTATGAGACAAAATCTGGTACGCAACAAAAGAATACGAGCCAGAAGCCAATAAGGGGAAAACTCCAACAAAGGTGGTTGTTGTAGAACCTCACTATTGGTACCAAAAAGGGTCTATTATTGTTTGCAAAAGAACATTCAAGAAATTATCTTGTATGGATTTAAAATACTGGAAATTTCCAAAATAATAAAATAAAATGGGTTGAATAATGATAAGCAAATCTATCTCTAATGACTAAAAAAATATTAAAATTAAACAGAAACATTCTGCATATTAAGTTTATAATTAAAAACTGCTATTTTTAGCCTCGGGTGGATTTTGTTCACCAAACGTAATCACAGTCAGGATCCTTACTTGTGTTTGTAGATTTGAAGCATAATAACTTATCCCGGGGAATGACATCAGCCAGACGAACTAAATATGAAAATTGAATCGATGAAGCTTTCAAGTAATGTAATTCCATGTTTAAAAATAAAATAAATTAACCCACTTGCAGTTTACAAATAATTTATTATAACCGCTATAATTATTTCGACACACTGTTCCTTTTTCAGGTGGTGAAGATATCATATCTTTTCTTTCTTTACTTTATTTTTAACTAAATATGAAATTATAACAAGATAGAAAAAGATGTTAGATTTAATCATTTTATTTTGGGGTTTGCGAAGACGTGTGAGTAGTGACTATGAGTTCGCTCACGTGTATTATCCTCTACCAATATCGTTTCCTTTTTGTGAAATAAATCATGAACCGTCCCAAGGATCAATTCCTTTTTGTTGCTCTTGATTCAGCTTTTGCGACATGTAATTACCTTGAAACTGATTCCGAATTTGACATCAGCCCTGACTGACTTTATTCCTTTATTTCCTCGAAAATCACATCACCCTTGCTGATAATAGCTTTGAAGCATTTCATGTGATCAATCATCGGATTATTATATTCTACATAATCAATCAATCTGAAAAAGTTACACATACATTGTCTTGTACTGTATGAAGTACTTACTTTACTTCTGCGATAGTAGAAGGTTTCCTGGAGGATAATTTCTCTGTTTTCATTAAAGAACTGGCTCAGTCTCCAGTTATATATAATATTTTAGCGAATTTAAGTAATATTTCTTTTAATTAATTAAAAATAATAATTTATATGCAGGCATTAAATGT
>NW_020438866.1:710097-760259 GCF_000699045.2 Agrilus planipennis | reverse complement strand
GTGAATATGCCTTGATTTCAACTTCGAAACAAAAAAATATTTAGTTTCAATCTCTATTAATAATGAGCGTAAAACTTTTTAATATGTTTAAATAATAATTAAAACTTTAAAATTGCATTTATTTCAGACAATTATAAATATTATCATTATATTATCAAGTAAAAACGAGATTTTCAGCTAATTTTTCATTTTTTCCTCGATAACCATTTAGTGAATTTGAATAACCTTATGCTAAAGTGATTCTCCAGAGTTCAAGTAACTTATTATAAAAGTTTGAAATTTCTGGTAGCTTTTTTTCTGTTAATAAAAATAAATTTAATCTGATCGGTTAACGAATCTATATAAAATGACCTCCCAAACATCCTTAAATCTCTCTAATATGCGTCATTCAAACGTTGCATTTCATGTCCGTTGTTAGTAGTAAAATAATTTGGTTTTAATAAAGGCAGTGGCTAAATATCCGACGGCGACGGCTAAATTACCTGCTAAGATAAGAAAAAGGTCGGCTGTGCTTGTATAAACATGTAATAAAGGATGAAAGTATCAGCAGGCCTTCAATATAGGGGCGTTAAGCCCGCCGTGCGGCGTACTTTTTTCTAATTTTCAAGTCCGCCGGAGGGTATTTAGCCACACGACCGAAATGGGTCGGCCACCGCTTTGAAATTAAGTGAATTATTTTGAAGAATGGATAGCATTTGACGTTTGAATTGCTGCAAGTGAAACCTATTGAAAATAATTTGTCTCAGAGTAATGTTGTACCAAAAAAAAATAAGGAAAATGAAAATTAACTTGTATTTATTGAAAGGAAAATCTGCTGGGCAATTCGCTGATAAATTTATTTATATAGTATGTACCTTTTCATTGTTTTCTTTCTATTAGCTTAAATTTTGTTTAATGTGTTAAAAGTTATTAAAAACATTCCATACTATAAAATTGTGTTAATGTTTATAAAAGTAATAATTAAAAAAAATAATAAATCCTTATTGTTTTATCGTTTTAGTGAAGCCTCATTTGTTATTTATGAGACTTTGTAATTAACTTTTTTCGTAATAAAGTCCGGTTATTTAAAATTTTAAAAGTAATGATAAATAATTAGGTATAGGAGCCACGGGAGTGCAACGTATCCAAAACGAGCATTATCACTAATGGTCCTCTACCTTTTAAAACGCAAATCGTGTTTTTTTTTTTATAAAGGAATTGTGTTGTTGCTTGTCAGTTTGAGTACTTTGGCTCATCAAGTTACAGAAAAATACCTCACTCGCTATTTTGGGTTCGTTAAAGCGCGAGATGGTAACTCTAAACGACAACGAAGCTATTTAACAAACGAAACTTCAGAATAGTTGTTGAATAATATTAAATGTACACGTGCATGCGACATTTCCGTTTATTGCTTCTTCAGAGTGATCCTTTCAATGTTTTAGCATTTTTTGGTATTTTCTTTATTAACTTTTAGGTATTTTTAGTTTTTGATCTATGCAAATTGATAAAAAGCTGATGGTGTTTTGTTTCTCTTGTTTTCAATTAATTTTGTAGCTACGCAAATTCTATATTCTTATGACTGTTTTTCGTCTTCGTATTTATAAATATAAAACAAAAGTTACAAAAAGTGACTTCTATAGAGCGCGATCATATTTCCATTAAGAAGAGTAACAAGCGAAGCGGCAATATCGTGCAAGGAACTACGTATAAGGAACTGTTTACGGCGTCCTGAAGGATATATTAAACGAACGCCTTTCACCGTAAGTATTACCTGGAAAATTGTGTTTTAATGAGAATTATTTAACGTCAGTTGTGACGGCTAACTCTCTGGAACCACGCAAACTGAAATTAAGGGAATCTTACTATCAAGATAGAAATAGAAGATTAATTTTAAATGTATTTTGTCCAAGTTTAATTTTAATTTTAAATTCGAGTCGCTCTTGAAACCAAGCCGCAGCGGTCTCTCTCGCTGCAAAGACGTTCAGAACTTTTGCAATAACTTCATCGGGAACGTGACTACGGCTCGTCGTTACCCACTTGAAATTGCCCTGTTTGATGTCCGGCTTAATTAATTTTGTAGCATGTCAATATAAAGTAAATAATAAACTTAAGTACATAATTTCTTAGCTATCAGATGAGATGGTTTAGTCCTTTTAACATAACTGGATTTCTTTAGAATTAACGAGTTATTCCATAGAAAAGCTGAAATTAGTTGAATAGAAGAAATTTAATTACGAACTGACCAGGGGCGCAACAAGCGGGGGTCCACGGATGCCTGAGCAACCACTCGATTGGGTTAAGCACCCAGTCAATTCCAGTCGATTCAGATAATAATCCAACTTGAAAGTTCGGTTCAAATAGTTCAAGTTCTTAAGTGAGCAACCCAACTCGATCTTTTCAGTTTATACACACCCAAAAAAAAAAACTGTGTTTCATTCCCACCAGTCAGTAATGCTGGTGGGCGGGCAGTCCCTCCCGACTATGCCGGAAGGTAGGGTGGAAGGCCTTCTTCACCCTACTTTCACGAATCATGGGAATGGGTGGATGGTGGTTCGGGTGAGAAAGATAAGACGGACGAAATGAAGACAGAAGAGAGTGAAAGATTATCTGTGGAATATTACTGCCTCAGCATTTGCCTAAGTGATCCAAGGAAACCACAGAAAAACTGGGACCAAGGCAGACGGACCCGGAATCGAACCAGCGTCCTCCCGAATGCTAAGCAATGGTCTAAACCTCTAGGCCATGCCGCTCGGTTATATGTACACACCCACAGTATATAAATATTTATAGTATTATGATGGGAGCACCCAGTCAAACTGTAACGTTGTTGCGCACCTGGAACTGATGCTTTCCTGATTCGGGAATAGGGGCCGTCGTAGATTGAAGTTGTTTCCTAACGTTTCGCTAGCACGGGCAGCTTCTTCTGAGGTTCTGATGGTGGATATGAACGTTAAGCCGGGCATACACGGTATGGTAAACCGGAGTGATTTAGTTCAGTTCGAGATGGCCACCAACCAAGAAAACGATGTAGTAGCGATTAAATGCATTAAAAAACAATAAAAAAAACGAAAAATCTGGTGTCAAGCCAATACAAATCCAGACTTCTTTAATATGTCATGTTTCTTCTAGTCTTTACACAGGTTCCTTTTCACATTGTTAATGTTTTTCACCACCCAGTTCCTTGTAGTATCGTTTAACATTGTCACCAGTTTTTCGTAGACTACATATCTCTTGTCGCGATCATAATACTCTTTACTTTTTACTCACCACAAACAAGGTTCAGATTATTATATTTTGATAAACTGTTTAATTACTTCATTACTCTTCCTTTCCGACATTGTATCGACAATAATTCCGGTAAACCGTTACGTGTGTGCCGGGCCTTAGGAAGCAACTCCAACCGACGACAGCCTTTAGACCTAAATCAGGACAGCATCAGTTCACTTACAGGCGCGAAAACCAATTTATCAGATTTAATTGTATTTTTTTGAGTGAATACCTAGACCTGCAACAGCAGTAGATATTGCTCTTTTAAGACAACGTGACATTTGCCTAATATTTCGAATCATTTATTCATGAAAATGCAAATACTAACAACACATTTGCAAACCCATTGAGATGATCTTGTACAGATCTGAAACTGCTTACTCTAAATTTATTTTTAAAAGAAATTGTACCTACTCCTTTTGGGGTTTTAAGAGTAAAATTTTAACAAGGGACGGAAGGTGTGTGCGCAACAGAAAGCGGAAGTTTCACTCACACAGTTACCGAAAACTCTACAGTGTTTACGGGTAAGGGAGCACGTGTCTAAATGATTCAACGCAGGTTCAGAACTGATGTCTCTGGTATCGCAGGTCGTTGCTGTTTGCATATTGGGATGAGTTGACACCCCAATCATTTGCGGCGATACTGCATTTAAACAAGTAATCGTGATTTTATTTAAAAAGGTACGTTATCGAAGAATAGATTTTACAAATTGTAGTACACATGAGTGCATACCCTTCATTCATTCTTAAAGTTCAGATATGCACAGACGTTAGCAGTCATTTTTATAATTATAGCAGAACTCTGGAGATCCAAATGCCTATAATCCGGATTGCGTAGTATCACATTTTCACATTCTTTATGCAATGCATACCTATCATAATCCGGATCAACTAATGATGCCATAATGTAGAATCTAGATCATATGTAACGCAGCTTGTGACGCAGTTCTCACTGTAACCTCGTGTAATTCGAGAAATTCTCAGATCGTTGTAAATTACCACGTCGTCGCAGAGATTGTGCAAAAAGGCAACTCCCTCGGGATAGTTCAAAAATTAGAAAGTGGTGTAATGAGAAAGGGGTTGGATAATAAGTATGGGGTCGGTACGTCGACAATTTCAGATATTAACTAATATAAAATATATATTATATGTCTAATTTTAAACAGACTCAATAACTCGGAGTTTTCGTTAATTTTAATTAATCCTAATTAATGAAGCTTTAATGTATTTTTTCCCAGGCTTTTCTTACATCAGTTATATACTGTATGAGTGAATAGTAAATCTGGCCAAAGAAAAACAATTGTCCTATCGTCAAGCCACATTTTCTTGAAAATTTTATCGTTCAGTTTTTGAGCCAACTTTTCCGTGCCTGATTAGCTTATGAATGTGCATTCAGTGTAGTGAACGTAGGTTCATGGAGCTTGAACTCTGAAAGGGTTCCGTAAAGGAGGATATTCTTAAATTAGGTCGTTACGAAAGCTTCTACATCATCCGATGACGCTACACGTTGATAAGATAGTGGCGTGCCATAAGCAGCGGCTTTTGCTGCAAGCGATGCATTACATTCTTAACGTAAAGGCCTCTGACAGGCGCCATTCTTTAGAACGAACGCTAGGGATAAAGACCGCTTTATAGCATGAGTACGAAACAAAACAAATACAACAGCCGTTAATATATACATATAACGTAGGTAACATCTTTTTGTAATCCGAAATGTTTTATGAGAAATTTAATTAAACATTATGATGCATTTAACATAAATGGACTATTAGTATCTTCTTGTAGGAATTTCAAAATGTTTTACAATATTTTTATTAAATTTGCAACTTCATCCTTCCTTTTGGGTACTCATTCAAAATCAAGAGTTCTTTATTAAACTAAGAACCAAGAAAACTTAAACAGGAACAAAGTACTTCATCAAAATATGAAGTAGATTAAAAGTAGTCATGGTTCTGATATTAATTTTGCAGTTACCCATTCAACAAAATATAAAATAATTAGGATACTAGGGGATAGACGGACAGCATAGCGAATATTAAAAGTAATTACCACAGATAAAGCAGCAAACATCATCTGTAAATATTTATCACTAATTATGGATTTATTAATGTTTAACATACATCGAAGACGTGATCAACATCATTAAAGACAGTACAACTCTAAGGATAGATACACAGGTCAAAAAGATTAGTATGCTTAGATTTGCAGATGATATAGCAGTATTAGCATCCTAGCAAGGAGGACTTAGAGATAGCTTTAAATAAAATGGAAACGGTACTAACAAAACAGTACTGTATGAAAATAAATAAAAGTGAAACAAAAATATTGGTATGCAAGGGAAGAAAAAGTAGGGAAAGAGCGAATATAAAAGTAGAAGACGAAAAATTAGTGGCTGATTTTAGATATCTAGGAAGTCAGATAAATCAGAACGGAACGAGTAGTAGGGATATAAAGCAGAGGATAGCGCAAGGTCGAGTCGTCTTCAATAAAAAGAAGTCACTTCTATGCTCGCGAACGGTTAATTTGGAAATTCGAAAAAGGTTGTTAAAGGTGTATGTTTGGAGCGCGGCGTTGTACGGGTGTGAAACATGGACAGTGGGCGCGGTGGAAAAGAAAAGGTTAGAAGCGTTCGAAATGTGGTGTTATAGGCAAATGGTAAGGATAAGGAGGTTAGAAAAGGTTAGAAATCGAGAGGTATTAGAAAGAATAGGAGAATGGAGGACTCTATGGAAGTCAATAAAAAATAGGCGAGATAGGTTGGTAGGACACCTTCTCAGGCATGAAGGTCTAGTCAGGGACATATTAGAGGCAGAAACAGGAGTTAGGAGGGGTAGAGGTAGACCTACATTAGATTACTGTTCGCAAATAGTAAAGGATGTGGGTTGTTCTAGTTTTAGGGAAATGCGAAGTTTATCTCAGAATAGGAAAGAGTGGAGGTGCGTGTCCAACCCGTCTTAGGACTGACGACCTTATGATGATGATGATGATGATGATGATGATGATGATGATGATGATGATGATAATGTTTAACAAGTTTCTTTCAATTTAACAAAAGAACAATAAGTTCTTGTGATTAATTTATTAATCTTATCCAGTAGCAGCTAATGTTGATCTTGTTGAGACCATCCGTGATCTCTCTTGATACGGATAAGTTAATTTTGAGCATATTGGGAGTTGAATCTCGTGTGCCCATGTCTAAGATCTGTGTATCCTAGACTCGCGTTTTATAAATGGTAATTTATACCTTTTAGTAAATTACCTCCCTTGTCGTCTATATTCTTTACACTGCATCAGCAGCATTTTTAGGGCTGTTAGTCACGCCGAAATTTTAATTACGTTCCAGTATACAGTGCATTTCTCACAGATCGCTTTCTGCATTTGTCATTACATTCGTGTTGTTTTCTAAAACTGCGCTCTGAGACTTAAAAGGATCTGTCCCACCAGACCTATAAATTCCTTTTGTAAATATGTATACAGAAGACGCGGTTTTAGCGCACCACTAAGAGATTTCTTTGTGACATTTATATGAATGCGGTGTTTAATATATTTCTGCGGCTACGCTATATCGCCAGACCAATATTTCAAAAACGGGACTATTTGGATAGTGTGTATGGTATATAGCAGTCGTTTGTGTGTCTATAAATGTGTGAATATGTGTGTGTGTGTGGATCTTTTTCAAATTAAACTCCCGACACTCCTATCCTATGATCCGCTCTTTGAAAATAAAAATAAAAATCGACTATGCATTAGAGACCGCAACACATAGTCCTTTGTTCTCGTTTTCCTCTTATATAAAGACAAGATTAATACGTGCTACGCATTGACCCTTTGTGACCCCATTTAAAAACAACGTGTGCGGTAAAAACTAGTGTACATAATTTTACATTTTCTTTTTTGCTTTTACAATAGTTACAATATTTGACAAGTTACCAATTAACCCCTTCATAAAATTCAGCTAAAGTGTGTTGTGGCAAAAAAATTGCAAATACCTTGGAATTTCAAAGTTCCGAGAAAAGAAATAAATCCTAAGGCGGTTAAATACGTTTTCATTGATCCTGGCTTAGATGTTATCGATATTTGAATATCTAACTTTTGTGGGAAAAATTCACCCCCAAAGTCAAAGCCCAGTTCAAAAGAAAGTTTGTTAAAACAAGCTGCCAGACCCGCGTCAGCAAATCTGACATAAAACCTGTATACACATGTGTTCGTATCCTTTTCCTCATAAAGGTGATAACCTTTTCTTCTGATAAAGAACCGAAACGGCTGACATCAAAATTCTACGTGTTGAGGTAAATATTTGCTAACAACAAAGGGCTACATTCCGTTTGACGAGTTTTGATTTAGTTTCTTGTAAGTTTAGATAGTCGATAAAGGTACATAATACAATAAAAGTTATGAAAATATAATTCCGGACTCTATTATTAAATAATAATCAGAATTTTGTAAAATTCTACAAATTGTGTAATTTTTGTTTTGTATATAACTTCTTCTAAATCCTAAAGCAGGAAACTAATTTTGTAGTTTTCACTAATCAGTTTATTTTATTAATAAACGAGAACCATAACAATTATCTTATCGCTGAGGTTTGAATTCTTCAAATGGTGCAGCATCTGATGAAGTCGATATTTGGAGTAACATTTTTTATGTTTACAAGTTCTTCCCCTTTATCAGTCACTGTGAGGTCGAAACTGTTAGCACCATTGCTTCGAGTGGTCGAAATTCACTTTTGTGGACAAATTGTTTGTTAAAAATTGTTTGAAAAATTAAATTTAAAGGAATTGTTTGTAAATAGGTATGCAACACATCGTACCTTTCAGCATAAGAAATTGCTGATACTAACTTTTATTTACGTAATACTACTTTGCCCTATGCTGACAGCACTCATAATTTCTTTTACATATAATATTAAAAGAATAATTAAAACAATAGTGAAAATAGTGATTACTATTAGTGGTGCAGAATAAAGCGTCATCACCAAAACTAATTAGCGGTTGAATTTTGTATTGCACTTACATCCACTGAACACTTTAATTTACAATATGGACTATGTACATCGAACCTGTTTGTTTGAAACTATCTTAGCCTATTTTGGAAAACTTGTAACTGTCTTTTAGTGATGTGAGCTGTCTGTTTTAGAAAATGAAAAACTACAACTTAAATTAACTTGAATATGTAAATAAAGGGGTGGAGTGCAGGAGTCCCTTCCTAACTATCATGGATGACTAGCTTCATTGGTTATTACAAATGGGGGTAGCTCTGGTAGACACAATAGTCTAAGATTTCACTATATCTAACCCATTTCTGAGTGAAAGTTATGGGGCAATAAAATTAAACGCTTTGAGTCCTAGATGGACCTGCACATCACAATACATGACTTCAGCTTTCTTGCTGTCAACCTTGATCAATTCATACAAAAGAAACCCTTCTCGAAATCGAAACAAAAAATTTTGATTCTGAAAGAAACTATTATTTGACAAAAGCAGACATTAAAATTTTGAGTGAAACGAATTGATGAATAGGACTGAAACGTAATCAAAAGGACAAAAACAACACAATTTTCGCTACTGTATTTTTTTAGCAATGTCTCATGCATAAAAATTCTATATAACGCCCTCAATTTCACATCTGTCTCCTTATCCATTTTAAATTAACTTTTGAATGACACAAAATGGATCCGTCCATTGACATTCATAGACTTTTTTGGGACTTTGTTTATTTACTGGAAATAAGTATGACGTTGGTTGTTCTTCAAGTAAACATTTTTTTTTATTCTCATAAATTCCGCAGGACGTTCGTCGTGCAAAAGGGACCAACGATTGATTACACAAAAACGCGACTTATGAGAAATTGCTTTTTCAGAAAAAACTGATTGCTTGAAATAAAAACATTCGCCTACTTATATTTACTTCGATATTCTTTTAAAGAACGTATCGTGTTTTCTTTCCATTAAGCTACCAGACGAGGCCAAGGAGTATCTTAAATGATAGTTTAATTTAAATTTCTTTCAATTTAGGTAAGTACATGCGTACATATCTGCATTTTGCATAAAACAATTGAATTTTTAATAAGTACACCCTTAAAATCAACCGGTTGGGTATGAAAATGTGTTTTTGGTGTTCGGTAGTTGAAGGATTACATTGGAATCCTTATGTGATTCAATTATAATCTTCTGTCACATTTTGTATAATTTTAAATCAATGTACATTGCATTTGGATGCTTTTTCTGAAAATATTTGTGACAGAAACTTTTTGGATACTTACACCTTTTGAAGACTGAAGTCGAAATTGAACAACAATTTATATAATGGCATAGCAATGCATCCTTCCTTGAAGGTTTTCATCACGAAACCAGAAAGTATATTTCGCATATACTTAAAGTATTTCATGTAGAATCTCTGGCGATAACAATAATAATTTTGTATTTATATTTTGGTGTTTTCCAGTTTTAAACAAAATTCAGTTAAGTCATCCACTGAAGTAGCGGGGATATTTTAAATATGATTTGTGATTCAATTCCAGGATTGGAATAATCAATTTACTTACATCTGCTTACCAGTTTTTTATAGTTAAAATTTTGTTTTAGTTCGGATGTTATAACAACAAATACATTAATAACTCCTACTGGTTTACTCCATTACCTTGTAGCCAGTTTCTATTGATTCTTAGAGCGATTTGTTTCAAAATGTCCCTCTTGTACACCTTGAAGTGGCTGAGTTTGATGGTGGCTTGTAATTGAGGCATTAAATATTTTCTAAAAATTAATATTTTGATAGTTCGTAAATTCGCCGAAAGCGTTCGCTGTTTCTCACTGCATTTCGTATTTTCAAAGTTTACAACTAACTCCAGAAACATAATCCACATCAGTAGTTAGTTATAAATAAATCTGTTTGGTTTAATTGTACAAACACGGCAATCGCTTTGCAGTCGATTATAAAGTCTAAACTTTGACTAAGATTGAAGCAGAGTGAGTATTGGGGTACATGTTAGTTCCCTTTGACAAACTTCTAAGAGATTGAGAAGCTTGTCGACGAAGCCACAAGAGTTGGCAACACGGCCGCAAAAGCTGGCAACATGACGGCCGCTCTTGCCGCACAAATAATCAAGACGCGAACACAGAAGTGCGGCCGCAATGTCTGCCACAAATCCCAGATTGCATATTGCATACATGTTGTACGATTATGTTCGACTCCATCTGGACGGTTATTTAGCAATTTCATTCCTTAAACTGCATCGTCAACAACAATGGCCGTAACAAAGGCCATTTCATTATTCTTTTATCGTGCGTCGTTGTTCCTTCCGCTTTACTGATGGCAGGAGAATATATGGAAATGGAACAAGTACATACATACACTTGCGGCATGTATAGAATGAACTTGAAAGGTCGAAAAGTTCATAAAGACCAAACTGGAATCCACTTCATGCATAAAGCCTTTTCAAAGTTCGAAATGCGATGGGGCGCTTCCAGAAAAAGTTGAACCATCAGATAATGGCCACATCCAGAATTGGAATTTTAGTCTTGATGATTACAAGAACGATTGATGGATATATTACGAGAATGCGCACAAAAGAACAATGTGTTACCTATCGTTTTCTGTTAAAATTACATAATTCATTATATAAATTTCTTTCAAAAGCTCATCTCCAAACATTAGATGAAACTTTAAGATTCAATGCGTAAACCACAAATGTGCAAGCTTACATTCATTAAATCTATATATAACTGTAACGGTATCTGTGCTTGCATTGTAGAGGGCGTACTATCCCTATGAAGGTTTTTTGGGGTCCATCTTCTATTCACCTTTTTTACTGAGTTGCAATTTTTGACACTGCTTTCTAAAAAAACATTTTACCATGTGTATCTTTAAATGTGATTCTGATAGAAATCCCAGCTATGTACACATAAGATAAAAAGATCACTGAACATAGAAGTTACAGATTTCTTTGTCGGAATTTTTCCTTTTTACATCGCATGAGCGAAGGTATACAATTTAGTGAACATGGAATTTACACGCTAAACTCTCCTAAACAAACCGAATTCTCAAAATCTTTTAAACGAAGCGTAACTTCTCCTTCAAGTTTTAAATTGCATTTCATCATCATAAGGTCATCAGTCGTAAGACTGGTTGGACACGCACCTCCACTGTTTCCTATCCTGAGCTAATCTTCGTATTTCCCTAAAACTAGAACAACCCACATCCTTAACTATTTGAGAACAGTACTCTAATCTAGGTCTACCTCTACTCACAACTCGTGTTTCTGCCTCTAACATGTCTCTGACTAGATCTTCATACCTGAGAAGATGTCCTACCAACCTATTTTGCCTACTTCTTATTGACTTCCATACAGTCCTCTGTTCTCCTATTCTTTCTAATACCTTTTCATTTCTAACCTTTTCTATCCACGGTATCCTCATCATTCGACTGTAACACCACATCTTGAACGCTTCTGACCTTTTCTTTTCCGCTGCACCATGTTTCGCACCCGTACATCACCGCGCTCCAAACATACACCCTTATTTATATTATTTTATTATCACTTTGTATTCTTTTAAAAGATAATGTCGCTTTCAACGATTCCATGTAATATAAAATCGCTACCTTCGGTTATCAATTCCTCACAAAATATATACAAATAAAAATGTATTTGAGCCATATGTGCCTTAATTTTTGATAACATAGTGAACTACAAAACGTTTTTAATGCTTTTTGTACGTGTCAACAAACAGTAGCAAAAGTTTCATTTGGTAGAATGACGTCGTTTGAGAAAACAGATGGTTTCTAACTCGCTAGATAAATTGCCAAATGTCCTTTATGCAATTCTCAACTCGCTTGTGCGTTTGTATGCCTGACCAGTCAACGGTGAAGGCAATTCATTTTTATAGCGCTGCTTGTTTTGATGGAAATGTTGCTTTAATGATTCAGGCGTATGAATTGAACACGAGTGCAACGTGGAAAATTCTACTTCGGATTAAACGTTTTTTTGGGTTATGAATACGCGAAAGAAACGTCGATATGTGGAAGTGGGTAAAAGCCTAGCATTAATGGAACAACCACTTTGATAAAACCTTTTGCAAATATTCCATCATATAACTTGAAAAACACAGGTTCTTATTTTGGACAGCTTTTTTTATTTTAATATAAATATTTGGCGAAATAATAAGAATCTTTAAATAGACGAAAAATAAATTCCATTGTTGTTTTAATATTTGATAATGCGTTTTCACAGTCAACATAGTGAAAAACTCTGAACGGTCGATGTCTCAATTACATTTAGAAAATAAGCAATGATGGCTAGGTAGGTATACTAATTTTGAAATTATGCGAAACTTATGTGAACTGATCCACTTCTGAACAAGGTATTTCACTGTGAGGTCAACATTTTTAAGCGATTCATTAGTTATTACCCACATTTCAGTAGTTTAAACTTAAATAAAGTAATTACGTGTAACACTCTGAGAACCATTGACCATTGCGTGGATAGTAACTCTTCATTATCAATAGGTCTTGATGTTTCTAAAAGAAAAATAAACTAAAGTTTCTTCAGTTTATTTTATATTAAACGTTTTCCGCAATCTACGCATCTTAGACATTGCGCGTTATTTGTAAATGAATTTATCCTTGGGCGTACATAAATCTGAAATTTGAACAGAAGCACCTGCTTTAAACGTCTTACAGTCAACTGAAACTGTTAACTACGAAATATTTACCAAGCTACTAAATTTCATTTTTTTTATCAGAACGTTAAAAGTCTAAACGAGGTATTTAATTAAGACTAATTGCTATATAAATTACTTTTAGCTGTAAATGTTCGCTTTTACAGTTCCGAGAAAAGCAAAAGAGTCGTCTCATGTTTCCACTTGTTTTCTTGATCAAATGAAAGCCTGTTTACACCAATTACCCTTTCGCGGCAGGTCTACTGGAACAGTTGGACTTGCCAAAGCATTTCAGCAAGCCCTATAAAAGTTTAATTATTGAGAAAAACAGAAAGAATTTGCTAAATACAAACAATTAAAGTCTTCGGTTACAACCATTTTAATTAAAAGACCATTTTTAGACCAAGATATTTCAATTACAGGAAGGCCTTTTATATAAATGAATAAATAACAGGATCTGAATAAAAACAATTTCCTTGCTTTTCACACACCTAATGCGAATATATACAAAACTATACAATTTCAGGAAAAGAATTAATATGGAAAATTTAAATAGACATATAATTTTAATCCACTTATTTACTGTCTGTTTGTGCTTAGTTTGTTATAAGAATCCATATGATAAAGATACCTATCATACGTAAAGAACTAGTCAACTTTCTAAAATAAAGACTTGCACGAACTTGTAGCATCGCATTAAACTAAGTACTTAATAGAAAATATTTCAGTTTGGTGGAATTAATACCTAGACTCAAGTTAATAACGCTATTTATTTAACCAAACATGTCCAGTGATATATTTAGAAACTGCCATCCGTGAAGGGGTTAGTTAGTTGTTTGTGTCATTTCATTTATATGCTAGATTCGCAATTTCGCCTGCAAAGAAAAGAAATCAACTAATCTTAATTAATGTACATCTCCAGGATACATGTTTCTCTATATTTCGCTACACCGCTGCTGTGGCTCCTCTTGCTGCTCCAGTTGTTGTGCTGTCCGAGTTACTTCTTTGTGGAACAGTCTGAAGGCAGAGTTGCTTCTGGTTCGTCGGTTGGTTGTCACCGGCGAGGCGAAACCGTCTCTCCACTGCTTCTCTAAAGCAACTTCACATAAAACAATATGAGCAGTGACTCTCAAGTCATTAAAGTTGCAATTGCTAGTATTCCAACGGGACACGGGACATGCCGAGTAACACGACGGGAATCTCGTCAGGGTTAATGTGTATAGATGCAGATAATCTTTTAAGCGGTTTTAATTTTAATTAATGACTATTTCAGTAAATTATTGCAATTTCTACTATTATATCCTAGATAAAAATTTTCAGTCTCTCAGAGTCTTTCAACGTATCTGAGAGCGTCTCTCACAGTCTTTCACAATCTCTTAGTTATTGCCTAGGTGTTTTTGTGGATCTCTCACAGTCTCTGTTTGAGAGACTCGAACGATAAAATTGTTAATCCAGAGATTCGAGTCTCTCACAGAGAGACTGAATGAATAAAACTGAAAAATTGAGAGACTCGAATCTTTCATAGAAATACTGGGATCTCTGAAATCTGTTGAACTTGGAAAATTTTAACCATGTCTATCGAGACACGACTTACTGAGAGATTCGAGTCTCTCTTTCAGAGATTCGAGTCTCTGGTTCAGAGACTGGATACGAAATGAGGATCTCTCTATGAGCGACTCGAGTCTCTCGTTCAGAGGCGCAAAACAGTTTTTATGACAGTCTCTCTCAGCGACACCAGAGAGACTCGATGAGAAACGGAGACTCACGTCTCGCTTTCAGAGACTCTGAGAGACTGAACATTTTTATCTCGGTTACATAATTCACAAAAACATACTCTATGTAACGCGAACACATGATGCCAAAGTTTCTGATACAACAGTTCGTTGCAAAATTGTATCCGTTGGGTATATTCCATGTGATACTTTTGCTATTTCATTAAAAACCAATTTTTAAACGATTGATGGCCTTTACTATAGTTCAAATATTTGTCATCGTTTGTCTGTCACCATAAACAATTAAATTAATGAATTTTGCCTGTTTATTACGTATACTTTTCTTTTTGAAAAGGGGTTGGGGTAGGTACTGAAAGATTATATTTGTATTAAGAGTAAAACGTTTTATAGGTAATGATCCTTAATATGCTGGTGCTCAATCTTTGACTTTGTGTTTAAACTAAATTGGAAAATGACGAGACATCGCTCTCGATAAGCGAAACGGGGTTGACGATAGCGTTAGCATAATACCTTCGGGCATTAGTGTCAACGATTAAATCAACATGTGACGGATATTGAAGCCAAAAATTAAATATTTATTGAAACCACCCCCTACACTGTTATAGCTCAAATTAGGGTTTCATGTTTAAAAGATACTGTTGAAATGACAGGAGTAATCCTTAAAAAAATAATTTTTATGTAAAGAAGCTAAATCTCTCCTTGACGACATTTTTCAAAGTAAAAGGGTGTTCAGAAAGATAAAGAAACTTGTTTTGCTAATATCGTTATTAAAAACTTTCTTTTTTGTATAATAAACATTTAACATTACAATATTTAAATTGGAACCATAATGGAAAATAACTAGACCTGCAATGAATAGCAAAACCTTTTAGTTGGACTAAGGGTTAAAGTGTATTTACCATATCAGGTAACACCAGTACATTACAATTAGAGTAACAAGGGGATTACCAGACTGAATAGCCTTACATTTGAAGCGGTTGGTCGCAATAATTCCTCCGAAAAATCCTCTAATTTGCATTACAAATATATTTTCTCTTAATCCAAGCCGCTCAACCTAACACTGAGTATTTTTGGCCGCCTTTCACACAAATTTGTATTTCACTTGTTTCAATTCTGAAAAGCAATTCGGGAGAGTGCAATATGTACGTTTAGTGATGTAGACGCCTGCACTATGCGCCTTATACGTTTTTTGAAGTGAAACTTCTATATAGACGACGAGGTATAACTATTTTTTCTGTCACGAAAAAGCGATAGGGCCGCGTGGAAGGGGCAGACGGTATATCGCGTGGAAAGGGGTGGCAGCGGCGAAAGGAGAGAATGGCTGGCGGCGGCGGAGAGAGGGCAAAGGCTGTATTAGATGGAGATAAAGCGCAGCCGCGCGGAGAGCAGGGAGTCCACTAGAGTCCCGGTGGCGTGTGCTGTGCTCAGCTGTTGTTTTCTTAACTCTGCTCTTCACGTGGTTGGGCATAATTGCCTCTATTTGCGGTCTGTGTAAAAACCAAATCATAATTGACAGTAAATCTGTGAAAACGAAGATAATAGAAGTAAAACGGACAAGTGGAAAAACAAATCGCAACAAAATTTTTACTTCAAGTTTTACGGGCAGGTTTTCAAGTACATTAACAATCTACCCGTAAAAGTTGAAGTAAAAACTTTGTTGCGATTTGTTTTTCCACTTGTCCGTTGAAATTTCACATCTAATATGTTTCCCAGCGCACATTTCGTTTTTCTTTAGTATTAGCATCATAAGGTACCCATCAAAGAACAATTTCAGGTGATGATCTTATCTCTTTTTAATATCGAAAAAATTGGTCTGAGCACAGTTTGGTCGGTGCTAATACGACTAACTTCCCATTAGATAATACAGTTATTGTAAAGTACATTCGTTTCTAAAGTTTGAAAAAAACGCGGCACAATAATAAATAACAAACAATGTTTGAGAGTTCGTCATTTTATAAACCCATAAGAAACAGTATTTCGTCTGAGAAAACCGAATTGATAGAGTACTTGCATCAGTCAATTAATTCATTTTGTTATAAACAAATTTTTATTATAATATGTTATTATAATATGTTATTCCCTGTCTTGAATAATGATATTTCGTTATTATTGATTCCGTAACTTCATTGTTGTGATTAGATTAGAACGTATTTTAATTAAATTGTTTGTAATTAATTCGTTTTTTTTTTTATAAAAAAAAAACGGCTTGACCGATTTCGTTCAAATTTCTTTCAGATCTTCATTATGATAATATCTTTCGAAAAAATTTTGGTTGAGGGCGATATCTCAATCCGTTCTTGAGATATCGAAAACGAAAAAAATGCTGACATACGAACGTACGTACATACGTACGTACGTACGTACGTACGTACGTACATACACACATCATCAAAAAAATTGGCTAGCATGCTACTAATATGTTAAAACGTGGAAATATAATGAAAATTCCGATTTCACTTTTCGACCCAATTACAATAACTTCCTAATGGGAAGTTAATAATTGACTTCTTCATTATGTGTTATACCTACAGTAATTGTAAATCACAAACGACCCTTAACATTTTTTTTGCCTTTCTGCTCCAGAATCGATTTCAATGAATGGCTGTTATCATCAAATACTGGTTGGACTGGATTTCTAAAGATTTTTTTGGGAACGCGTCAAGATTTTGCGACCCAATGTGAACGACGAATTGAATTATAAACTTTGAACGAAAATTTCCACTCGATTAGCTTCTTCAAGATCTCAGAGGTAGAAGCTCCTACCTCTTCCACTTTCGCTCAGAAACTTTAGCCTTCAAACTTATTCACCTGATTACTCTTTCGATATTGTTCGTTCTTATATAAAACTAATTTTTCAGTGACATCAGCTGCTATTAATAGGAAAAAGATTCACCGACGTCTTTGTTATACTATAAATGCCGATATATCTCATGTTCTTTAAACTTTTTAATTTATTTATTAATTATCTCAAAACTAGGATTGATCTTGCTGTTTTATCTAATGAGTTCGAGACAATTTACATATAAAGAAATACCGCTGTAACGTACAGCTTCCTTTAAAAAATATTGCCTTTCTTCTGCCTTCCTTGAAATGAACAGATTTGATCAAGGATTCGTAGCAATTATCCCATGTCTGAAAATCGCTACTCTTCCTGTCTTTTTACCTTACTCTGAAAGGGCAGGATTTAAGGAGATAAAAGCGCCTTCTGAAATGTTTTATCCCTAAAAGGTGTGTTGAAAGTAAAACTTTTTAAGGACTATTCTTTTTAAGATAAGCAAATAGCCGGAAAATGAAACTAGCTTGCTATGGAAAAAAATTTGCAGTCAAATAAAATTTGATAATGAGACTATTAAAATTTGGTAAACGCTGGTATGTACAAAGTTTGTTCAGAAAATATCGCGAATTTTGAGTTTCCGCGGGTTAGGTATATTCGATTTTCGATTTTTTTGTGGCGTTATGTTGGTACTCTTGTCTCTCACCTATACAGACAAATTCGGCCATGCTGAATGTTCAGTTAATTTTTGACAGCTGCTTTGCTTGCAAGTGTTTTGTCGTCTTCAATTTTTTTCAAAAAAAAAAATGGATCAAAGAATCTGCCTCAAATTTTATATGAAAAACAAAATTAAGTGAGCGGACGCATTCCACATGTTGACTGTGGCATATGGTGATGCAACCTTGGACCGAAGCAACGTTTACCGATGGTACAAAATGTTCTTAGAGGGCCGAGATGATGTGAACGACGAAAAGCGCACCAGACGCCGAACACGTCAACAATAGACGAAAATATTGATGTAGTAAAGAAAATAGTATTGACCAATCGTCAAATCACCGTTAGAGAAATTGCTGAAGACCAAACATATCGATTGGCTCCTGCCATTCGATTTTTACCAATAATTTGGGCATGCGATGGGTCGCCACGAAATTCGTACCAAAATTGCTCAATTTCGACCAAAAACAGCATCGCATTAACATTGCTAAGGAGCTGTTGGCCTCCGCGATGACCCAAATTTGCTCCAGAGGGTCATAGCTGGTGACGAATTATGGATTTTTGCTTATGACGTGGAAACTAAAGCTGAATCATCCCAATGGAAACTGCCGCTCGAGTCAAGACTGAAAAAAACTAGCCAAGGCATCGAAAGAGGAGCTGAACAAAATCACAAAAAATGATTTTTTGAAGTGCTTCGAGGATTGGAAAAAATGTTGGCACAAGTGTATAATATTTGGTAAGGATTACTTTGAAGAGGACAAAATAGATGTTCATGAATAAATAAATCATTTTTGGAAAAACACAAAATTCAGTTAGATTCCATGTTTCAAGGAATTGCGTACGTACTTTGAATTTGACTTAAAAAAGTACAGTTTGTACGTAAACAAGGTTAAAGAGTTAAGTGTTAGCGGAAGATCAAAAAGTTAGAATCTTAGAGTTGGCAGTAAGTTATGTCAGTTAAATAATGTTTACAAGAGCAAGTTTCATGTAAATACAAACGTCAGCCCACCTCGTCAATTAAGCTTCAGTAGTATATAAGGACTGTTAAGGTGGAATTTGTTCCAGAACTACAATAAAAACTTTTCTCAATGGCACTAGTCGTTAAAAGTTTCCTCCTCAGTTTAATTAAATCCAATATGACTGCATTTTTCGCTCAGCATGACCCTCTTTCTTTCCCATCGCGGAGGAACGTGGACAAGCGTAGATAGGACGCAAGGCCGAAGATATTTAGTTACTTCGTTAACTGTTCAACTACCACGTAGTAAAGCCAAGATGCCATTAAAACTTCCCTTTCCACCGTTTTTCAACGAAACGTTCGCACCTCGATCAATTTTTCTTCTTTATATTTACAGAAGTGAAAACTTTTTCAAATAAATTTTCGGTCTAACTCCGGGAACGTTTAAAATGCGATCAGGTAGAATCAGAAAACTGCTCTTTATACAACGGAAAAAGTTGGTATTGAAAGAAATTTAAATCACAAAGCTTTTGAAGAACTCTCCGCATTATCAAAACAATGAACTGTTTGTACATATATTGAAACGACAAAAGCCTACTGCTAACTTTTACCGAAAGTTTTTGTTAAACCGGTTTGTTTGTATCTTCCAAAAAATCTAGGAAATAGACATAAAGTTTTCTTTTAAGTATCAAATCTTTCTTTGAAGGTTAATCTTCAAAACAAACGGAACAACAAGAAGAAACAGTTGATTCAACAAAACTTCCGCTGTTTTAATATTTAAACTAATTAATGGAAATGATCTATGTTTGCCTTAAATTGAGAGAAATAGTTATTGACAATACTTGTCCACTTCAGTCAATAATTGTGAATAACTAAAGAAAAACAAGTCTTCCTTCTTTGCGTCAAAGGAATTCTCTTTTGTTTAAACATCCTTTTTCGCCAGAAGAGTCTCCGGGGAAATATAAGGAAATTTCGGTAAAAAAAGTAGTAATTTTTGCTGGTTAGCTCTCTGCCGCGGTAACATGAGATAAGGAAGTTCGTTCCAATAGGGAATTTTTATGTAGGTAATGAAAACTGAACTTTTTCACGTATATATATACGCACTTACATTTCAACAAAATCCATTGGGATTTTTTGTGATTATCTGACGATTAAGGAACTGTGAAGAACCTTGGATAATCAGAACAGCACACATAATGTACTAGCTATATTCGTCATTACAAAAAGGGTTATTACTTTAGATCACAAAATGGATAGGTCACACCAAGGTAAACTTCAAATGTTTTCGTACCTATACATATTTGAGATAAAGGTACTGAAATATTTGGTCATAACGAGGATCCTCAGCTTATAGGTTCTTTATTCTCCGGAATAAATTTCACATTTAATTAAGGCGAAAAGAGAAAAGGTCCCAAAATTAGCTGTTTATTTTACAAATGACACCTCATTGCCCGAAAGCTGATGAAGTTGAAATTAATAATTTTTGCATAATTTCCTTTATTGCTTGACGAAGAGGGACCATTAGGAGTGAAAACAAGTCGGTCAACGCAGAGGGCAAACTAACAATAAAGAGCAGCTATGAATATTTAATGAAAAAAGGGAACAATTACGGAAGGACGAAAGAGAATAAAGAGGTAAAAATGAGGCTTTAGTGAAATAGGACAAGGATTGCAACTTGGTCCAATTCATTTAGAGTCCCAATGGGTTTTACCCTTTAAACTTTTCAAATACGAAACTCTCGGAAGCAGAGCTTTTCGGGTGAAATCTGTATAATATACTTTTTATTGTTTCACGATGAAGGAGGATTTATGATGCCAGAGTTTCCTAACATATTATTAAAATGTAGAAGTTGGAGAGAGTAATATTTCTTACTACCTGGTAATAATAACTTTAATTTTTTCTCAAAAATAAAACATCTTTTTGTAATTTAAGGATGTTTTTTGGGAGGTATGTTAAAGTGCTATGAGACAAATAAAAATTTGGAAGAACGTTCCTCTTTCAGTTCTACAACTCCTGTAAAAATTACAAATCGATCCACTAAACCGTTAAAAAGTTATTGAAATTTTAAAAAATTGTAATTTTATACGTCAAAAAGCTACCAGAAATTTCAAACTTTTATAATAAATAACTTGAACTCTGGAAAATCACTTTAGCGTAAGGTTATTCAAATTCACTAAATGGTTATCGAGGAAAAAATGAAAAATTAGCTGAAAATCTCGTTTTTACTTGATAATATAGTGATAATATTTATAATTGTCTGAAATAAATGCAATTTTAAAGTTTTAATTATTATTTAAACATATTAAAAAGTTTTACGCTCATTATTAATAGAGATTGAAACTAAATATTTTTTTGTTTCGAAGTTGAAATCAAGGCATATTCACTGCCAAAAGTCAGTTAAAAATTTTCCATATTATTCGTTATTTCTCATTTTATTCAAAGTTTTTGGTCAAATTCTAATTTTATGTACTTTTGTCTCCGATTGTACCTCCCAAACATCCTTAACAGAATCTATATAGATATGTCATAAATGTTTTCACTTTTCAGTTTTCAAGTAATACTTTCTTTGTAAAGCGTCAATCCATAAAATATTTCTGTTGTTTATCACTTCCTGTCATATCGTTTTTAAAAAATAAAAGGAAATTTGTACCTCTCACCACGTCTTACCATAATCTTCCAGTATAAGAGGAAAATATTGAAATTCTGTCACTCTCGTTGCAATTTAGGCGTAGCGTTTCAATTTCGATTTAGACGAAGAAGCAAAACAGGTTTGTTCACTTTTCGCGAAAATCTCCGACCAAATACTCTCCCTAGGGGTTGTTTTTTATTTTCTGAATACAAAAATCTGTAATAGAAAATGACATGATGGGGTCGTAAGATTTTACTATCTTTTGCATAAGCCATTATGGCTTTATGGAAACGCTGAAGGGCCTTTTGATGTCATAAGTGGCAAAAATTCTATATCTCTCAAGAAACAGAAACAGAAATATCATTCAACGTATGGTATGAGACGAACTCTCTTTTATAATGAATATTAAGATTTGTCTCATTGTTAGTTAGCAAATTATCTAAATTAACAGGCAAAAAGCAAATTGATATAATATAATCTTGTTTGGGAAAACATGTTTTTAAGAAAAGACAAAGGAACTGTTACAACTTTTTGACTTCGTGGTTCTTTCAGGTGGTTGCTATGAAATGATTCGTCTGACCTTTAAGGGTGTAAAGGAGATTAACAATTCTATGGGCATTTCAAACTGCTTGAAGGTAAAGATACGAAAATTTGGATCGAAACAATCAAATAGGAACCAAAAATAGACATCTGTTTCAGAATTGAAAGCTAACTCAAAAGGATAAGATCATCATTTCGTGGAGTATAATAAGTATGATAAAGTATACAAAGAAATATTGTAAAATTACATTGTATGCTACTGGAAAGGCGTACAAGAGCAGCATTGTAGTTAGGAAGATCCAACATACTACAAACAACCAGTTACAACAATTGGACTAATAAAAGTCACTAGCTAAAGAGAAATCAGTATTTTAGAACGTAATATTGAAATAACATAATTTACCTTGGACGAAGTAGAAATAAAAATAAAAGAGAAAACCAAGTAAAAGAGGCATCGAACATTCTGAATTGATTAGGAGAATGTCCCGAAACTTTTTATGCTTTTGTTTTTGTTTACATTGTCGCTTTTAAAAGTTTCCAAAGAAAAACGACTGAGGAAATTTTGGAACACAAGTAATCCAATAAGTAGCAACTTGTCTTTACCCGAAAAGAAGTGCAAATAAATTAGAAAATAAAATAAATCTTGACTATACTAATGAAAATTTGTCAATGCGTATTTTCATAAAACGACTAATTTACACTGTTCTACAAGGACCGTGAAAGGAAATTGTTTTTATCTATTTTGAGGTAATTGACTTCCGAAATCGACTTGTATCGTTTTCGTTATTGGCGAAACTTTCCTGATGAAAACAAATTTACGAGAATTCCCAAATATCACTGTCAAGGGAATCATATCATACTTAACTTCATTCCGCTTCTGTGTTACGGTAAAGTTACACTATTCGTGGCAGTTCGAAGTTTTGCAAAACTCAGCAACTTGTTTTTGATACGTCATTTATCTCAAAAGAAAAAAAATGATGCTGAGGGAAAACTTAACAGTTCTTCGTAGATTTATTGTCATAATCGTTAGGACGAACTTTTACAACACAGACAATTGTAGAAACATTTTCTTAATCTACGAATCAACTGAGTAGTTTTGAAAGGATATGTTTTTAGTTACTTAAATTTGCAATGTTAAAATGTAAAACATTCTTTTTACTAAAACGATAAAGGAGTAATAATATATTTTTTTTCAATACGCTTTACTGAAAATTTATAGCTATTTTCTACATCTAAAATTTACTATATTAACTTACCTATAGTAATAGAAAAAAAATGATAAAGATAATAAAAATTACACCCCTTCCATCTTTACAGGCAATCATAATCATACCCTCTCCATCGCTTGTACTAAATCCTTTCTTTTTTGATTATACTTTTTAACAGGATCAGCCCATCGCCACTCCCACTTAATATTCCCTTACAATCATCCAAATTTTTAATTTCCCGACGTCTACTCAACACATGCTTCATTGTTTCATCTCCCGCTTCACATATCCTACCCTTTTCCTTCATCCAATACTAACATTTCCTACTTTTATTTCCCACTTTGGTATTACATTTACATACTTCATTCCATTCAAACAATCTGGGGTAGACTCTCCCTGCCAATGCTCCCATAGCAGAGCCTTCATACATTCTACATAACTCGACTTATCAATACTTCTTATCTCTTTGCCCCGTATTATCTCATTACACCTTATCCTCACCATTTTCTTGACACATACCCCCATTATATCCCATTTATTCAATTGTTCCTGATTCAACTCAATCATATAAAGCTTCATCCGTTTCTTTGTCATACCAATTTTTTGCTATAATTTTTGAAATCCTTTTCCTCCATAATTCTTTTCTTATATTACCGTTTCATAGCATTTCTTGTTTTATTTCATATTTTACCACACTTTTCCTGGTTTCCTCTACTATCTTTCCACATTTTAATTCCCTGCGTACTACATAATTTGGTATATTTCCGTTAAACGTTAAAACCCAGTAAATATACTTCTTCTAAACGTATACTACTTGTTTTTGGTCTTTCCACCCCTAAACATCTGCCACGTAAAGAGATAAACTTCTAAAACGTCGAATCAAACAATATTTTCCTTCTAAACCAATCGTTTTTGTATAACCTTTACCCAATCCAATTTTATTCCTTTATCTTTTTATCTGTAAATTTCTTTCAAAATCAATAATAAATTAAATATGTACAGCTCATTTTCTTTCTTTTTTTTTTATTAGATGAGAATGATATGAGGTAAACACTGATCGTATGTCTTCTTTGATGTGACATTCCATCTCATAAAGTATGTACGTATGCTGAAATAGACATGCACATTATACTCGTACGTATCATCATATTCAGACACTCTGGAGGACAAACCAGCACCAGACAATTTCATAATGTTTCATCTCGGTTTTTTTATCGAATGTGCTCGCAGGTGCCAACGGCTGCGTTACATCGCTGGAGCAAAGGGACGGAGAAACAGCAGAGCACAACGATGGTTAATTCAAACATTAAACGGGTGGCAGAAGTAATGCACCTTTGTAGTTACGAAAGCTTTTATTACACTAGCGTTGTCGCTCCGAGGGTTTCTCTGATCCTTCGTTTTTCTCTCTTTCTCTCTCTCTCCCTCTCTCTTCAATTTCTCGTCCATTTTCAACAATTTGTTAAACGTGGAAAATGCTTTATGTAATGTAAAAGGCTCCTTCATCAGTACCAGCATCTTGTTCCTACCACATTCGCATTACATAATATTTCTTGTTTACTTTCCTACTCGTTACTAAAATATTCCTACAAGACTGTCTTGTTTCAAAATCAACGTCTGTACCCTTTTCACTGTCAATCTTTTAACACCTGGTTGAATTTCTGTTACTCATTATTGAAGCAATTTTATGAAACATTTTTAATACACCAAGGAAATCATTTTGATACGGCTCATGAATGTGGCCTTAATAAATAATTTAGGGTCAATTTAAAATTCCGTGATTTGGGGTAGCTTTCTTGAGTTGTTAGACGAGAGTTTGTGGAGACACGTTGAGATTAGAAGCAAGATATTTTTAGAAGTTAATTAGTTAAACGAAAATACTGTAGGCGATTGTTGTTAAGAAATGTCTTAATTAAAAATCTAAACCCTTGTCTAAATGATTAGATAATCGAAAGAAATCTTCTTTCCAGAAACTAAAAAAATTCGAAAATGAAAGGAAAAGCAATAGTTAATGTAAATATTAACTTAAAACGCTGAGTAAATCAAAACCTGTAGACAAAAGGAAGTTAGGTAAATAAAATGAAAGAAATAAAACAATTTTGTAGAAAAAAATGTAAGTATCATCTGACAAATTGGTAAAGTATTTCGCGACCAGTCAGTTAATGCTATTTTGATTCGGGTCTGCAGGCAGTCGTTGTGGTTAGAGTTGCTTCCCAACGTTTCACTAGCATGAGTGACGAGCTTCTTCAGGGGTTTTTCCATCTCCGATGCTGGATGTGGAGTCTATTCCAACCGACGATTGCCTTTAGACCCTAATCAGTACCTACAGCTTTAATCCAATGTCATATATTATGGTGTTAAAGTGTCAACGCAATTGTGTGGTAAATAACAAAAAGGTGTTAACCCTAGACAAAACTTTACAGTCTCTCTCCAGTCTCTCAGAGTCTTTCAGCGTATCTGACAGTCTTTCACAGTCTCTCAGTTATTGCCTAGGTGTTTTTATGGATCTCTCACAGTCTCTGTATGAGAGACTCGAACGATAAAATTGTTAATTCAGAGATTCGAGTCTCTCACAGAGAGACTGAATGAATAAAACTGAAAAATTGAGAGACTCGAGTCTCTCATAGAAAGACTGGGATCTCTGAAATATGTTGAACTTGGAAAATTTTAACCATGTCTATCGAGACACCACTTATGGAAAGATTCGAGTCTCTCGTTCAGAGACTGGATACGAAATTGGGATCTCTCTATGAGCGACTCTAGTCTCTCGTTTAGAGACGCTAAACAGTTTTTTTGACAGTCTCTCGACAGTCTCTCTCGGCGACACCAGAGAGACTCGATGAGAGATGGAGACTGAAGTCTTGCTTTCAGAGACTCTGAGATACTGAACATTTTTATCTCGGGAATCTATTTAGGAATTAAAAAAAAAGTACCATACGATTTATCCGCACTTACATATCTACTAGTTAACTATCAAAATATTTTTGTAGTTGTTGATACCAATATCGCCCGTTTTCACTTCGTATCGATTCCACAATGTTATTTCTAAATTGAATACTAATTTTCGTTAAGGTGTATTCTACAAGATTTTCTCTATTATGTAGGTACCAAAATTCTTATAACATCGATATAATTGAAAACTTTAACAGTTTTAAGCTTTTAATAGAATGAATTGCTTACTAATTACTCATTATTATTAAAATAAATGAATTATTTATTATAGTTTAGTACAATGGTTTGGATTACTTGAACTATTGAGCGTTGAATAAAGTAATGAAAATAATTGCAAAAACTGTTCTCATTACGATGGTAAGACCTCATGAATCATTCGCCTTAGGGCACTTGCTCCGAGTTAATTGCAAGCTTATCTGCGATATTTTTCATTACGTATGCATGGAGATGCCTCACATACATTGTAGGTACATCATATATGTACGTGTATGTTATTACATTGTGGTGAAATCAGCGTCAGTGTATAGTTACAGTTATGGCAAATACATTAAACAACCTCAGAGAATAACAATAGACACGCAGTGGAAAAGCCCGAAGGATCAAGCAAAATAACATGAAAGAGCGTACTCGACTCAGGCTTCTGCCTTTGTCCCTAAAACAAAGGGAACGCAAGATCGATAAGGAAATGGAAGCTCTAACTTGAAAAAATTACTTCATCGGGGTTTTTTGTTTCAAGCAATAATGTAAAAGAAATAACCGCATATTTTTCTGAGTAAAATCGACGCTCCACTTTTAACAAATAGCATGCTCCAATAGTGCATTATAAGGAACTTTGAATTGGACGTTGAAAGAATCGAGATTGTTGGTAACTTCGCTTTCTGTAGACAATGCCCTTATTTATCCAATCAGCTAACTGTCATTAACTTGCCCTTTTGACTTTAAAAATTAAAAAGAAGGCTTGCAATTACCAGTTAAAATAGAACGCTCTTTTTACTTTGTGGCGTTCAACAATCACACAATTCTTTTCTTTAAAGATGCCAAAATAGTAAACGTTTACAATAATAATTGTTCCCTATGCTCGCGAACGATCAATTTAGAAATTCGAAAAAAATTGTTAAAGGTGTATGTTTGGAACGCGACGCTGTACGGGTGCGAAACATGGACGGTGGGCGCGGCGGAAAAGAAAAGGTTAGAAGCAATCAAAATGTAGTGATACCGGCGAATAATGAGGATACCGTGCATAGAGAAGGTTAGTAATGACGAGATATTAGAAAGAATAGGAGAACAAAGGACTTTATGGAAGTCAATAAAAAAGAGGCGAGATAGGTTGGAAGGACACCTTCTCAGGCATAAAGTACTAGTAAAAGACATGTTAGAAGCAGAAACGGTATGTTAGAGGTAGAGGTAGATCTAGAGTAGATTACTGTTTGCAAATAGTTATGAATGTGGGATGTTCTAGTTTTAGGGAGATTCAAAGATTAGCCCAGGATAGAAAAGACTGGAGGTGCGTGTCCAACCAGCCTTATAGGACTGACGACGATGTTCTAGTTTTAGGGAAATGCAAAGATTAGCTCAGGATAGGAAGGGGTGGAGGTGCGTGTCCAACAAGTCTTAATGGTCATTCGTTTATTACGTAAGACGATTTAGGGGGTGGTGTTCGACCATTACGTAAGATCACAAAAAAATTAAAATTATACTTTGAAAAAGCTCGGGCAACCACGCCAGTACCGAGGTGCAGTCGGATGCGTATTGGTAAACGATTTCCATTTTGAGTACCTGGACTGAAAATTCTTATGTAGGTAAAGATGAATGATTAAAACTAAAGTTTATTACTACCAAAAAATAAAAATTATTAGTACCTTTTTAACTACAAATAAACATTTCTAAATTGTTACTTTGAAAAATGAACATTAAAGCAATCCAAGTGTATATTCATTTTTTCCTTTAGATTCTTATGTAATTAATATTAAACAGGGGATAAGGGGTTGGCCTATTCTCATTTTTTCTTATAATAGAGGGAGGGGGTCAAAAAGTAGCGAAAATAGTCTTACGTAATAAATTAATGGCCCCTTAGGACGAACTACTTTATGATAATGATGATGATCGAATAACATTTGTGAGATAATGAACTTTTATGTTGTACACAACATGTAGAAACTTTGACTATAGACTTTTAGCACTAAGACTGAAACAAAGATAGTCTAAACTAATTCCTGAGGTTTCCATAAACATTTGACAGATGATCTCTTGGTTTAGGAATAGATGGTATCGGATTGTTGTATCTTCTATATCTTACATGGGGACATCATTAGATGCATATAGGTGCTGCTACATGTTATAGATCTCTGAATGGAGCAGTAGCACCATCAACATCCTCATAAAGGACGCCATAATTCTTAATCGCCGAAGATAGTGCAGCAGCACCGGCAACGGATTTTCGCTCTATATATATGTATATACATAGTTTAGGTTTAATGGATTTAATCCGTTGATTTAGTTACGAGCGACAGCTTTGGTAATGTACGTAGCAATTATGTGTTGTATTGCATGACTCTGTTTCAACACGAAACACGCTAGCAACAGCTAAGTCTGCATTTCCATGCGACCAACTGGCTAACTGTTACTAATAGAAAATCTGAAACTTTTGAATGCGATAAACAACGGATAAATGTTAAAGAAAGTCACCCCATGTCTATCATGCAACGAACCGTTCCTTGAAGTGATCAATGTTTTATGCCTGTCATTATACCTGAGCTGACATTACATTTCTAAGTAGGTAGGTATATTCTATTAATATTGTGTCAAACACATAATCAAACATAAAAAGTTCTTCGAAGTCTTCGATCAATACATATAATTCCAATGTAAGTAAAACTTTTAATGGTTTTTCAAAACAAAAGCTGAAGACGTGGAAAAAGGTACAGCACAATAGGCCCATTAATTAAAAGTAACAATATTGTTAGATCCTGTACCTACAGGATTTTATTTAATTTAATAATTTACATAGTCTTTTCTTGTTTCCTTATTATTTACGATTTCTTCCAACCTTAGGGTAAAACAGAATTTACCCAAAACCAATATTAATTATTATCAAATACCTGTGTTTTGATATACACGTTGCATTGTTCTTTGTATCTACATATTTTTTAATAGTAGAGCTTTTTTGAAAAGTGGGGCAACTGTCCAGCTTTTGTCCTAATAGTATTGTCACATATTAATAGTAATCATTCAAACTTAAAGATTTGCTGTCATGAAAATTTGATAAAGAATAAATTTGAAAAAGTCTATAACCAATCTAGTATAACCGAATATTTTATTAGGCCTTCAACTCGCAGCGCTCCTGATGAATGATTTCTGCAAATCACCCTGTATAAAACCGTACAATACATTTCATTCGATTTCCACTCGTAACAGTTTTTTATAGACGTTTCATTTTAATAAAACGAAAACCACAGGATAATCAGAATACTTGCTATGATGAAAACAGTGAAGGTATTTTTTCAATTTAAATGTCTCTTAAGGCAATATAGGAGGCATACTGCTCGAACGAGTAAGGTAAATTAAAATTCATGGAATTTCTTTGAGGATTTGTTTTCACTTCTTTTTCTCATAAAACTTCACAGGGTTTTTTAGCCGTTTATATTGTACCTACGGCAAAAAAAACGTTGAAATTAAAAATTGAAAACTTAGACAAGAATATATCATAACGAATACTTTCAATCGAACAAAGAAATTCGAAGTGGTTAGTATTCTGTCGAAACTGGCAGACGCGGATCGCGATTTCGATCTTATTGTATCTCATCAGCGCGTCGCAGATAGTTTCGACAGAACACAGGCTAACTCTAGCTGCGCGTTTTATGAAACTTTCAATAATTGCTTAAATTTTCCGTTTTTCCATTACCGTGTTTCTATATGTTAACAACCCGCAACAATACAATTTTTTGTATTTGAATGAGCAAACAATCAATTGCTCATTGTAATATTCCATTCATTCCCTACCTACTCATGTGATTGTTCATTGCTTCTTGTTTTCTTTGTTTACTCAAATACGTTCATACCTAATACTTGTAAACATGCTTTCCTGCAATTGACACCCTCCTTGAGAATATTTCCTTTCTGAAGCCTTTTATTTACAAATTTTATTATTTATCTTCTTTCTTTTGTTCCTTTTTAAAGCACATAAGAATCAACTTTAAACAAAGTACTTATCCAATATTTCGACTTTCTTTAGTTTGTGGCGGAAAACGCCTATCTTTGTAAATATTATTTATGTATTCTTTTTAAGTTAGATGTCTTTCTGAATTTATTGCTACTAAGCATTTTTCTAGCTTGCATTCCTCAATTACGGTTTTTAAAGTTCCATGCTATTCACTTTTATGTATTTCTATCAACTCCTTTCTTCATCCTTACCGTTAGTATTTTTTCCCTTCTAGAATTTCCTTCATTTAGTAACAATTCTCTATCTGCCAAACTTACAATAAACTTACTATAACTTAGTTATTTATTAAGAAATTGTTATTATTATTTATTAAGAAAGAAATTATTAGATTATAGTAAGTTTAGTTAATCAATTATTTGGTACTACATATATTTAGGGATGAAGAAGAGGTCTCGAGGAGCGTGATCTAAAGGTTTAGAGCATTCGGAAGGTCATCGGTTCGATTCCAGTACCATCTACCCTTCTCTGCGATTTTCTTCAATCATTTAGACTATAGGCAACAGCTGGGGTAGTAATTTTCCACACATTCACTTTTCTTCTGCGTTTATTTCTTTCGTCTCATCTGTCTCCAAGTTCTGTCGTCATTTCGTCCCTTTCACCTGTCTCTCTCAATCCGGAGGGACTCCTCGTCCATCAGCATTTGCGGCGGTGAAAATGAAGCACCCATTTTTTTTAAGGTTGCTTTCAAAACCCAGTAATTTATTTTAAACCTCAATTGACCCGCCTTTGTTGTGTTTAAAGACATGACTAGTACGATTTATATATATTAGTCCGACAGATCTGTGATCTAAAAAGCTGTTGCTGTTATAACCTCTCGTAGCTTAGTAGTCAGAGCATTGGTGCGTAACGCCAAAGGTCCCGGGTTCGATTCCCGGCGAGGGCGTAACAAGTACGATAATATTTTATTCGATAAATAAATAGATAATAATAAAAATGTACGCGATAAAGGATCTTAGACCATAATGTAGTTGATGTACATATGTTGTAAGGATTTTTTTCTTTTTATTGTAGATATGATTTAGGGCCAAAGTAAACATTTCATTTTTTTAGCTCCTAAAAGTGACTAGGAGTAATTTCTCAAACAGATGTCACCTTGCGATAAACTAACTCATAAATCCGGAAGCCGGGCGTAAGTAGTAAAACGAATTTGATATTGCAGAGAATCCTCCTGACGAAGTAAAAGTGGCTTTATGCTCTTGATACGAGATATGACGTTACTGACAGCTACTTATTACATTTTTATGGCACATTTAAAGGTCGCGATAAGTAGAAACTTTCACCTTCACACTTTTCTATTTTAGGGAACAAATAGTCCAGTAAAATTAAAAAAAATTTAATGTACCTATAATGATAAATTACAACACATATTACACTATAGTATTCGGTTTCATGAAAAATTTAAATTTGTTGTAGATTACCTGGATTAAGCAGATAGGTACTATGTTTTGATCTAAAACATTAAAAACTCCAAGCAGTTGCGATAACGTTAGTTAATTTTTGACACAAATAATGAAAGAAAAAGAATTTTGTAGGTAGGAACATAAATAAAGTTTCCATTTATTATTTTCTTTGCATCCATCTTGTAAGAAAAAGAAGGCCAAGCGTTATTTTTTAATCTCTATTTGGGATTTCGTACGAAAGGGCTTCTTTAAGAGCTGTCTCATCGGCTGATTGATTGCTTCTGAAGAATCCGTCAGACTTTTTCGGTATCCTTTAAAAGTTTGCTGTCGTCGACCAATACCACTTTTGATATTTTTCTCAGAACGTGATATTTAAACCATAAACCGGATAATTTTGACGAAAAGAGAACTAAAAGTAAACACCGATGGACAATTTCTCATAATAAATGCACATATCAGGGAGTTCGAAAGGACTTCTCGAAAATATAAAATATTACATGCTTCGAGCATTTCATATTAAAATTGTAACGTGTATTTTATTCATTCGCAGTGTTTGTAATTTTACAGGCAAAAATCAATGATTTAGTACTAAAAAAACAACGGGAAATCATGATTATGAAACTCTTTTAGCAGCATTGTCCTTTAAGGATTCCTCACTTTGTGCATTTAAAATATTATTGATAACTTTTGCCGGTATTGTCTGTGGTGTATTTTGAAATACTGTCCAAAAACTGAATATCGAATTTTTAGTCTATATTCTATACATTGTATGGCATATTAAATTATTCCGTTCAAATCTGTCCGAACAGGTTATTATCAGTATCAAAATGCTAGGCTTTTTATTATATTTATGATGCAGATAATTTACCAGGTACTATAGCCCCTTTCACGTCAATTCGTAACAAGTACAAATAGCCTTTTAATTTGATTATCATTGTTCGGATAACAGGTAATTCAATAAAATTCAGTGAATAATAAATTCGATAATATTAAAGCACCAACTGCTCGCTCAGTTCCGCTACGAGTTAATAATAATTCATCTCTAATGCAAGTGTTACCTACGGCTAGGAGTTTATTTAATAAATCCTTTACAATTACTGATTCAAATGTGCGCTATGTATTAAACAGTAAATGCAGAATTGAAACTTTTAAATGATTACATTTATTATAGATACCAACAAAATAAAGATTTGCAAACCTGAAATCAACTATTAATGTTATAATACCTAGTAGGTACCTACTAAATTAATATAGATTAATTATAATTAGATATTCCCTGGAAATTGTTGCAACGGCACATTATGAAACTACGTAAATATCAAGTTCCGGACAGTATCCAGTAAATTTGCATTTTTCTTTAAAACAGGTATAATAGTAAACAGCTTTGTCCTCCTGAATTGTTTANCTTTCAGGAATCGTGGGAATGGGTGGGTGGTGGTTCGGGTGAGAAAGATGAGACGGACGAAATGAAGACAGAAGAGAATGAAAGTTTATCTGTGGAATATTACTGCCTCAGCATTTGCCTAAGTGATCCAAGGAAACCATAGAAAAACTTGGACCAAGGCAGAAGGACCCGGAATCGAACCGGCGTCCTCCCGAATGGGTATGGCACTCGGTGGTAAGAAGGTCTAATCAGAAGCATATTAGAGGCAGAAACGGAAGTTAGGAAGGGTAGAGGTAGGGCAAGATTAGATTACTGTTCGCAAATAGTTATTCTAGTTTTAGGGAAGTGCGAAGATTAGCTCAGAATAGGAAAAAGTGGAGGTGCCTGTCCAACCAGTCTTAGGACTGACGACCTTACGAGGATGATGATGGTGATGATAATTGATTCAGTTATACAACATTTCTGTTAACTATCATCATCATAAGGTCGACGGTTCTAATACTGGATGGACTGCACCACCTGCACTCGTTCCTATCCTGAGCTAATCTTCGCATTTCCCTAAAACTATGGTAGAACATTCCATATCATTAATTATTTGCCAACAATAATCTAGTCTAGGTCTACGTCTATTTCTCTGAATTCCTTTTTCATAAACTTAAACTTTTGAAATAAGATTTACCTGTTTGCTTTAATTTTGAATAACTACTGACTTATTTCGGTTTCTCATTGTCAGTAAGGAGTGCCGATAATCATTCTAACAGTAATATGCACGTAGAAGTGGTTCCTCGCCACGAAAATTAAAAAGTTTGGCGGTAAAGCAGATATTTTTCTAAACTCGAATTCTGGAGATTCGAATAAAGCAAGTTTAACTGTACTTTTAAACTATTCCAATGTTTATGTTCACTTATCGCACTTTGTGTAATGAATGGTTGAAGTTTTTTAGTGAAAAATACGTACACAGTTTTACGGCAAACCTACCATAAACAATCACCCTATATAATGTCAACTTCCATATAAGCATAAAATAAAGCGGTGAGCGTTAGAATTTAATTTCAAGAAGTCGTATACTTGGCGTAAATGGCGTTTTTGATGACCCAATGAAAACAAACAGAATATGAGTATATATTACATAAACTTATCAACTACTTGCTATATATGCTTGAAGTAGACATGTAAATTTTCAAAAATCTTGGAGCAGCTCTTAAAGAATTATTCGCTGAAGGTATTAAATTACAAATGACGCTAAATTAAATGATTTTTTTCTATCTAGTAGAAGTGTACTTCCGATTTTCCACTCTTAAAAAACGAAGTTTAGTACAATATCTAAAATTTTTTACGTTACCTACCTAGGAAAGCCTTGAAGATATTACCTCATACTATTTGTGGGAAAATGATGATGGTTAACATGCATAGGTGTGGTAAAAATAGTAAATATTGTTAAACAATTGCATTCACAGATGGCAAAGACAATTTGCACTTTCTTGTTCACATTCTTTCTCCAAGAGAAATTTCTTGTATGCATTAGGTACTTTTTTAACTACCAATAACATTTCGATAACTGCTTTGTAATAAAAATATAAAAAGAGAGAAAGAATTTACATCAGAGATTTATATGCATGCACGTATTTATGCATAACCATCAAAATAATGACAATAATTTTCATAGGTTGATTAAAACTCATACCTGGTTTTTGTTTACTCCTCGCCGTCCGCCAATTTAACTAATCCATTCATAACGAATCCACTAGTTCTACCTTGATTGTTTAACTGTTCTATTAAACCCTTCAATTTGCAATTCAATTTAACGAAGCGCCATACGCATTATATTAATCGTCGGCAGAGTCCTGCAATTCAGTTACCATTCAAACACCAAAACAAAACGATCATTTCCAGCATCGGTACACCATAACAACGTCGACAATTACAACTATTGTTATACTAGAACAAGAATAGTTCCCCAAAAAAAAATAATAGTCTTTACTGGAGCACAATTAGCGGGACAATCTTTTAGTATCTAATTGAAGTGGACGTAGAAAAGTAGGAATAGAAAACGTTCAGGTTCACTACCCTAATAGCAGGATTAATGTTTGGTTTATTATAATGTCACTAAGGTTCATAAGATAATCCACACTTAATCTCCACATGCAGACTTTGAAAGCAGTTTTATTTAGAACAATACGAAAAATAATGAGTGCTAAGTCCTTGTCAATTGGACGACATAATGATGGTGTTTCGTCAAAATGTTACGACCTTACATCGCGTTAACGTGGACGCCCCTGGATCGACGTCGCGAAATCACGCGCGCTTGATGACTAACCTATGATAGACGCCCGTCGCAAGAAGGACACTGTGCAGTTCAAGCGGCGCCCGCTACGAGCGCCCCTGTTCCGGCAAAAATCATTACTGCATGCGCAGGATTGTTATAGGGCCGATTTGGGCGTGCTAGGCCGTGATACTATTGTAACCCTTTGCTCCACATCTTCGAAAGCATTTCGAACTATAGACGGGACGGAATGTATCCCCTTGATCGTTTCGGATGATGCGAGAAAAATTGTCTTCTCCGTGAACCGCTTTCGTTAGATCTTTTGGGATGGATTCGGACTTGTTTTTAACATCATTCGCTCGAAAGTTAGAACCACTTTTTACACTTTATGCTGCTGCTATTCTTTTAACTTTTTCGCAACAATCTTGCGCTAAACTATTTACTGGAGAATGAAAAGAAAACGATATTAACGATATCCAAGACCTGATTCACATATTATGCATATACTTAGTTAAAGAAGTTCGTCGTTGTTTCACTAAGGGCGCGTAGTTAGTAGGTATGTTAATAGTTTCAAACATTTACGAGAATAATTACGGTAAATGTATACTTATTACCAATAACCGTTTTCGCATATTCAACTGAGAATGTCAACAGTAGTTAGTCGTCAGTTTTCCGTTCAACAACACTTTTGTTTTCGAATTTTACATTATTAATGTTTGAGCGTAATCAAAGGTTTAACAGAAATTAGTAAAATTGAAAAAAATAATACCCTACATACTTGTTTAAAAGTAGCTCAGATGGAGAAAATGAAAAAGGAAAATTTATCTAAATACTAAAGCGATATTTACAATTTATCCCACTAGCCCGTTGTTTCGTAAACGAAAATAATTAAAATTACAATTTGGACCCGAATTTGTAAAAATTATATTCCAGCAGGAATAAATTTTCTAGGTATTTTAGTTGATTTTACAAATTGAATTGTAATAGTAGAATGAAGATTCGAGCTACAGGGCCGTGGTCTAAGTGAACTATTCTGTCCAGACGTTTCGTCAGCTACTGCGGCTGACATCCTCAGTGGTGGTGCTACGTTAACAACGTGAACGTAGATTATATCTCGAAGAACTACTGAGGATGTCAGCCAAACGCCTGGACAGAATGGTTCACGTAGACCACGGCCCCATAGTCCGAATCTTCATTCTACTATAGATTCCGGCCGTGAAAGCCTTTCTTCTTATAAATTGTAATAATTAAAAAACTTGAAATAATTTAAAAAAAAACATGTCAAAATTGAGATTATTACAAGTTACCTAATAAATTCTACTATTTCTACCGCAAATTCAGTCATTTACAATCGAAAATTGTAATTTTTACGATGGTTTTCTCCGTGCATCAATTACCTTTCTGTTATTCTAACAAAAAATAACACGAACATCAAAATTTGAAAAAGATTCATAATATTATGGTGAAATATTTCGAATAAGCATATCGTTTAAAGAACGTTCGTTCGTTTGATTTTTCCTATTAAAAAAAAGGACCAAAAATCAAGTATATCTACGTTACTGCGTATACCAGTCTAAGTTGAAATATTATTCGGTTCGTTCTTTTCGAATTCGATCAAAATAAATAAACACACAGATGTCTTGTTTGTGTGATTTATTTACTGATCAATAATTCTTGCAATTGCAGGAGCGTTTATCACTGCTGCTCCATGCAATTACATTAATCTGACATCCAGTCGTACTAGCACCTGCCTTTACTCTATGCGGCATGTGAATGTACATGTATATATCGACTCATACACCTATATCTGTCCGACGTACATGTTAAAGGAAATAAATGGAAATTTAAGTGGTTCCACGGAAATATCCGCGAGTTATGTATGTACAGCAGTTTCGACGGGAAAAACAGATTATTCAATCTTTATACTTTGCGTAGTGTAGCAAGTCCATAAACAAGATACTAAATGCTTTTAAATTAACCGGCAAAAGTTTAGCGAAAATTTGTTTGGTCTGTTTGTGCTGCACTCGATTGGCCATGATCAAAAACGTCTCTTTTCGGTTGATAACAAGTAATAGTAGCCGAAAGATGCGTAAAATAATATGAGGGTGGCCGATTTGAATTTTCTAAAGAATTTTTAAAACGTTTCGTAAATTTCATTCGATTTTATCAAGCCATTTAATATATTTTGACGAATTAATACTCAAAGAAAAACGATTTTAGAGGAACATAACAGCCGATAGTGCCTCGGAGGGTTGCTTATTAATCCTAACATATATTCAATTTTAGAATGTTATCATTTAATCAGAATATTTAATTAAAAATTAGCATTTTAGAGGAAGGAAATAAACAATTGGAAAAAGTCGGTAGATGTTCGGGTGTATGGTTGGTTGTATACTTTCTAGTGACATGTTTTAACCATTTTAATATGCTTATTAAACAACTCATTATTATGTGCTTTTGGTGGTTCTAATTGTAAAATATGTTACTATAACTTATGCAATTCACAAATTGTTGATTTAGTAAGTAGAAACTAGTCCAATATAATTACAAATTAGCGTACCTATATATAATTCGATTTCAGCCTTTTATTGATTTTTAGTAATGTTAACGCAGCAGTTTGTTAATATTTTCTTGACCTCTTTAGTATCTCTAACTCAAAAACATTATTAATTTTTCAACATTCCCTTAACTTTTTTATGTTCATAGGAATTGTTTTGAGAGGCAGCAAACATTAATATCCCGAAATAGCGAACAGGAAACTGGTAAGAAAATAAATAAAAAATAAAAAGACTCCCAACTCTACTACAATAAACTTTCTGAGCGACATGTGTTTCGCTCCCATTTTGTAAACAGATGGACGCTCAGTAAAGTTTTCTGTTACAAATATGCTAAAATTTATTTCCTCTCATTATATTTTTCTTGTCTTTCAAATACTTAGCTTTAATGCAACTTTAAACAATATGTTATAACGTAAATTCGTTTATGTTAACTTGTTGCTAATGTTTGGTGGAGGTTCCGGGTCATTTCAAGACATTAGCAAATTACCCGACTAGATTAAATTATGATCATGGACCTGACAGGGTATAACCTCGATTCATACAAGATCCTGATAAGGACCACCTTGTGTGGATATGAGTAGGACTGTTGCGCTNATAATATGAGGGTGGCCGATTTGAATTTTCTAAAGAATTTTTAAAACGTTTCGTAAATTTCATTCGATTTTATCAAGCCATTTAATATATTTTGACGAATTAATACTCAAAGAAAAACGATTTTAGAGGAACATAACAGCCGATAGTGCCTCGGAGGGTTGCTTATTAATCCTAACATATATTCAATTTTAGAATGTTATCATTTAATCAGAATATTTAATTAAAAATTAGCATTTTAGAGGAAGGAAATAAACAATTGGAAAAAGTCGGTAGATGTTCGGGTGTATGGTTGGTTGTATACTTTCTAGTGACATGTTTTAACCATTTTAATATGCTTATTAAACAACTCATTATTATGTGCTTTTGGTGGTTCTAATTGTAAAATATGTTACTATAACTTATGCAATTCACAAATTGTTGATTTAGTAAGTAGAAACTAGTCCAATATAATTACAAATTAGCGTACCTATATATAATTCGATTTCAGCCTTTTATTGATTTTTAGTAATGTTAACGCAGCAGTTTGTTAATATTTTCTTGACCTCTTTAGTATCTCTAACTCAAAAACATTATTAATTTTTCAACATTCCCTTAACTTTTTTATGTTCATAGGAATTGTTTTGAGAGGCAGCAAACATTAATATCCCGAAATAGCGAACAGGAAACTGGTAAGAAAATAAATAAAAAATAAAAAGACTCCCAACTCTACTACAATAAACTTTCTGAGCGACATGTGTTTCGCTCCCATTTTGTAAACAGATGGACGCTCAGTAAAGTTTTCTGTTACAAATATGCTAAAATTTATTTCCTCTCATTATATTTTTCTTGTCTTTCAAATACTTAGCTTTAATGCAACTTTAAACAATATGTTATAACGTAAATTCGTTTATGTTAACTTGTTGCTAATGTTTGGTGGAGGTTCCGGGTCATTTCAAGACATTAGCAAATTACCCGACTAGATTAAATTATGATCATGGACCTGACAGGGTATAACCTCGATTCATACAAGATCCTGATAAGGACCACCTTGTGTGGATATGAGTAGGACTGTTGCGCTTTTTTCAAGAAGGACCTGATAAGGGAATAAAAATTAGGACCTAATAAGGAAATTCAAAGAACCCTATCAAAACCTGATTGCAAATTTATTATTAAAATAGGTCAGCTTTAAGATAACCGTAGATTTATTGATAAAATTTTTCTGACATCGTATAAAAAAATGGGAAAACTGTAATTGACATTTAACAAGAAGGAAAAATCCATTTTCTCTTGGATAGTCATCTGATGATATTTAAATTCTGGCCAATCAAGTTTATCCACACACTCAATCCTGATCAAAATTTAATTATATTTACCCTGTACAACATTAAATGATCTAATCCTGATAAGATCCTAGCGTGGAAAACTTGATTTCATCAATTTTTTTCTTTGATAAGATAAAAAACCAATTGAACGTTCTATAGTGTAAAAACATTCACCAACTATTACTTAACGAGAACAACATAATACACTTTTCTTTTGAAAATTATGAAAAGTAAAAAAAAATACATTAAATGTACCATCGTGCTACAGATGGCGTTCACCGCGCCATTTGTAGTATTTTCTAAAACATTAAAAAACCTCACTTTAAATTACTGCAGGTACTTTTTGTTAAATTAACTTCAAAAAGTTACAACTTTTTTACATCTACCTATAAGTATAATTAATTAATATCTGAAACATTTTCTGACTGCACTTTTAATTAAAATTTTGAAACAGCTCTCATTACGATTTACATTGTTTGTTTATTTGTTTGCTTCTACTCGTGAGCATGTACTATGTAATTGTTATCCTGATGGTTGTAAATGTGGCCTTAAAAAACTTTCCAAATTAGAAATGCTCGTAAAATGAGAATTCTGACCACCACACAGTACGCATGAATACAGGAGAATTCGACTCGTTTATGTCTTTTTTGGATGAAGCCTTCCCAAAAGCTGGAAACGTAATATTACAGCATTAAAGCCAGCCGACGAGGTTGAGAGGTAATATAACGGTCAGAAGCAAGAACGACGTGTCCTAATGAATACAATTTCCGTTGTGGCTTTAAACAGGTTAAAAGGACAGTTGAAGTCTGAATCTTCTTTCGTCGTTCGGATGATGACAGTAAATAGTCCCTAGAATTTTATTTTTGGATGAATGTAAAGAGAGGCGCGGATAGATACGAGACATTTGGAACAATTAGCTTCGCATCCCATGCGTCAAAAATCTTACATACAATTGTACAGAGGATGATGGAAAAAAGTGCAGAAGAACTGTTACGGGAAGATCAATTTGTGTGTAGAAGAAATAGAGGAACGCGAGAGGCCATTCTATCGGGTTGTTCGGAAAGTCATTTCGTTTTTTCCCGACAGAGGATTTAATTGTATTCTTTTGCACCCAACTTCACATTTAAGCCGTATAATTTTTATATGCTTTGAGAGCTCATATAGCAAGGCTTGTGTGTGAAAAATTCCAATTAATTCTACGCAGTAGTTTTTGGTTGGTGCCCTTTTAAATATGGAGAGCGATAAGCAGCATTTTCGACATATCTTACTGTTTTACTACAGAAAGGGTAAAAATGCTGTTCAAGCCAGAAAGAAATTGACTGATGTGTATGGAGAAGGTGTGTTGACAGTACGCCAGTGCCAGAACTGGTTCGCTAAATTTCGATCCGGCAATTTTGATGTCGAAGATGCACCACGTTCGGGAAGGCCGGTTGAAGCTGATAAAGACGCGATAAAGGCATTAGTTGATGTGAACCGGCGAATAACAACACGTGAGATCGGATTGAGGTTAAATTTATCAAATTCAACAGTTTATGACCACTTGAAAGGCCTGGGATTATCCTCGAAGCTCGATGTATGGGTTCCCCATGTTCTCACAGAGAGAAATCTGTGTCGCCGCATTGACGTCTGCGATTCGCTTCTCAAACGTCACGAAAATGATCCGTTTTTGAAGCGCATCATCACTGGGGACGAAAAATGGGTTGTATACAACAACGTCAAACGCAAGAGGTCATGGAGCAAAAAAGATGAACCGGCTCAAACCATTTCCAAAGCCGATATTCACCAAAAAAAGGTGATGCTGTCTGTTTGGTGGGATTTTAAAGGAATCGTTTTTTTTGAGCTTTTACCGGATAACACAACGATTAATTCGGAAGTCTACTGTCATCAGCTGGACAAACTGAATGATGCACTTCAACAGAAAAGGTCAGAACTAATCAACAGGAAAGGTGTAGTGTTTCACCAAGACAACGCGAGACCTCACACAAGTTTGGTCACTCGCCAAAAGCTTTTACAGCTTGAATGGGATACAATGCTACACCCACCATATTCTCCAGACCTGGCACCATCGGATTATTATTTGTTCCGGTCACTCCAAAATTTTTTAGACGGTAAAACCTTCACCTCAAATGAGGAGGTCAAAAACCTCCTCGATCAGTTTTTTGCCAGCAAAGACCAAAAATTTTATGAGCGTGGAATTATGCTACTACCAGAAAGATGGCAAAAGGTGTTGGACCAGAACGGTCAATATATAATTTAATAAAGTATTTGTTTATTATACGAAAACTGCCTTTCATTTCCACAAAAAAAACGAAATGACTTTCCGGACAACCCTATAGCTTTACGGGTAACAATAGAGAAAACAATAGAGAAAGGAAAGAGTGCGTACATAGGATTTGTAGATTTAGAAAAAGCTTTTGACAATGTTAAATGGGACAAGATGTTAAATATACTTGAAAATGTAGGGATGAGTTACAAAGTTAGAAGAGTGATACTTAGTTTGTATAAAGAGCAACAGGCAGATATAGAGATGAGGCTGCAACGTAGAGAAGTAAATATTAGACAGGGATGCACATTGCCACCGCTACTTTTTAATCTATACATCGAAGACGCGATCAACATCATTAAAGACAGTACAACTGTAGGGATAGATTTACAGGGGCAAAAAATTAGTATGCTTAGATTTGCAGATGATCTAGCAGTATTAGCATCTAACAAAGAGAAGTTAGAAATAGACAGATAGATATGCGAAAATTAGTTTAGCAAAAGGAAGAGTGGAGGTGCGTGTCCAACCAGTCTTAGGACTGACGACCTTATGATGATGGTGATGAATGTGTTAGCGCAGAGACACCTTTCACTTACTTTTTAAAAAGATAAACAATTAAAGGTTGAAATGTTTATATTTGTGAGTAGAACCAAAACCGACGTTTCGGTCGCTCTAAAAGGTTTTTCAAGGCTACGTCGGTGCCGATATTAATTCATACAGATATATAAACCTTTCAACCCTTAACTGCTTAAATTAGTTGCTTATTTATATCCAAATTAAGGGAAGGAAATGAAGGAAAAGTAAAAAACGCAACTAATATGTTTCACTATTTTCCAAATGAACTCGACAATTATTGCTGTATTGTTTAACCCCTAAATGCCTTGAGACTTAAGGGGATAATATATAAGCATGTTGTCGACGAAATAATAAAAAACAAATGTTAAAAGAAAATACAATTTCGTGAAAACTTGCCGCTTTAATTAAACAAATGTATATAAATAATGACTTGTTTTGTTTGTGAAAAACAATTACTTCGGGTTGTGTTGCCATGCAGCCAAAATTTTCTCATTTTGTTGTCGCTGTTCAGTTCTAAACTAATTAGCAACAAAATGGAAAATCTCTACAAAACCACATCGCTTGAATAGAGGAAAGTTGAACTAAATAACCCGGACATATTCATTCTAGTTAAAGTTTATTTATACAACTAACAGCCAGTTCTATTTTTGTCAAAATTAATATGCAGAACCTTTGTTAAAATACAATTGACCGAGTGCAATTTATATTAAAATAAATACTTTAATTGCAATATTTTTGATTATATCATTTAAATTATGAAAATTAAATCCAAGAGGACTCTAATCTTGATGTCGATGTAAAATCTCTAACAAACTAAAGTTGTTCTGCGTTATATTCAATTTTTACAGAATACATGTCTAAACTTTTAAAAACACAAAGCTTTCAATAGAAAGCTCAAACTACTCATACAACTTTTCTATTTCGACGGTAATTAATCCATAAACAACGGAAGTTTTATATAAAAAATATTTCATTAGCTGAATAGATACGTACATACGGTCTATAGTCACTGTTAACAAAAAGAATTCACTTTATGCTAGCAAACAGTTACTTTCCAAATTCAATAAAGAATTTTTTAAATGTATATGTTTAGAGAATTCCTCTGCATTAAGGATCATACAGAAACCAGTTGTCATAATTACGTCCCTTCATTCGTCGACATGAGATTCACACTAAAGGGGAAAATTATATTCAACGTTGTGATAAGCTCTATTTGAGGGTGCACTATGCATCCAACAGGATGAACATTTTCTTTTTATTTTATTTGTGTTCCAGGAATATCGTTGAAAAAGCGATCTGCCAATAGAACACGAATATTTAGGTAATATAAACCTTTCGACTCTCAACTGCTTAAATTCTTTGCTTATTCATATTACTGGTATGCAAGGGAAAAAAAGTAGGGAAAGATAGAAGACGAATAATTAGAGGAAAGTCAGGACGGAAGGAGTAGTTGGGATATAAAGCAGAGGAGTCGCCTTCAATAAAAAGAAGTCACTTCTAAGCTCGCGAACGGTTAATTTATAAATTCTAAAAAGATTGTTAAAGATGTATGTTTGGAGCGCGGCGCTATACAGGTGTGAAACATGGGAGCAGCGGAAATGATAAGGCTACAAGCCTTTGAAATGATGGGGCGAATGTTGAGGATACCGTGGATAGAGAAGGTTAGAAATGAAGAGATATTAGAAAAAATAGGAAAAAAGGACTCTATGGAAATCAATACGAAATAGGCGAGATAGTTTGGTAGGACACCTCCTCAGGTATGAAGGTCTAGTCAGAGACGTATTAGAGGCGGTAACAGGGGTTAAGAGGAGTAGAGGTAGACCTAAATTAAATTACTGTTCGCAAATGGTTAAGAATGTGGGTTGTTCTAGTTCTAGGGAAATACGAAGATTAGCTCAGGATAGGAAAGAATGGAGGTGTGTGTCCAACCAGTCTTAGGGCTGACGACCTTATGGTGATGATAGTTAAGAGAAATGTTGTAGAACTAAATAAACTATCATCATCAGACAGTCGTCAGTCCTAAGACTGGTTGGACACGCACCTCCATTCTTTCTTATCCTGAGCTAATCTTCGCATTTCCCTAAAACTAGAACAACCCATATCCTTAACTCTATGCGAACAGTAATCTAATCTAGGTCTACCGCTACCCCTCCTGATTCCCGTTTCTGCCTCTAATATGTCTCTGACTAGCCCTCCATGCCTGAGGAGGTGTCCTATCAACCTATACCGCCTATTTCTTATTGTCTTCCGTAGAGTTTTCTGTTCTCTTATTCTTTCTAAAATATCTAAATAAATTATAGAAAGTATTAAATAGTTCAATACCACAACTCAATCATATGCTAACAAATATAGGTATTTTCGTATGGAATTTGTTCGTGCTTTTGTTCTTTGTTAGATAATCGTATTATCTTTATATGAATTTTAAATTGCAATAACAAGAGTGTATGTATGTATGCCTTGCTCCCCACCTTTATTCTTAGAACTGCTATATTTCCACGAAAAAAGAACCCTTACTTATTTCATTTGCAATGCCAATTTGATGTTGCTTCTTTTTTATACCTTCAGCATTCACTAACTCGTCTCTCCTGCTCGTAGTTTAATGAAATAGATTGCGAACTCAGAAACGAAAATTTCAGTTCCAACCGGCATGGCGCAACGCGCGTATATGCTAATCGAGTTCCAAAGACACAAACTTCTGATAGACTCTATTCGGTTAATGCCGTTACACGGGCATTTGCTTACAGAAAGTACAGCAACAAACTGCTAAGTGGATTATGAAAAGTGTGCAAGGGAAAAAGGGGACGCGATGAGACGGGATCGACGGCATCAAATAAACCCCATGCGAAAAGTGCACACTACTTTAGGTAATCCATTTAGGTGTTTTTGGATTTGCAAATCAAACAGACACGGTTCGGTTTTTACTTTCAGGACGATTTAATAAATACTGAATAGCCTCCGAAGAGGATGTATCCATTTTAATCCCAAGCTTTGAAAATGGTATTAATGTTACCTGTATACATATGTATATTTTTCCGGAAATGTATGAAATCTAGAAGGACATTTAAGAAATGTACAAAATATTATTTCAAAGATTTTTTTATACACATATATCTTGGGAAATGTATACATTTCCTAGGAATTGGAAGAAATTTCGATATTAATCTAGGAAATGTATAAAACTAATACTTTCTGTGAATAATATACTATACCATATCACCAGGGGCATCCCGAGATAAAAATGTTCAGTCTCTCAGAGTCTCTGAAAGCGAGACTCGAGTCTCCGTCTCTCATTGAGTCTCTCTGGTGTCGCTGAGAGAGACTGTCTAGAGACTGTCAAAAAAACTGTTTAGTGTCTCTAAACGAGAGACTCGAGTCTCTCAATTTTTTAGTTTTATTCATTCGGTCTCTCTGTGAGAGACTCGAATCTCTCAATTAACAATTTTAATCGTTAGAGTCTCTCATACAGAGACTGTGAGAGATCTATAAAACACCTAGGCAATAACTGAGAGACTGTAAAAGATTGTGAGAGACGCTGAAAGACTGTAGGGATTAAATAGACTTCAATCTGTCATAAATATTTACAAAATAACAATATTGCGTTCAATTCCTAATTCCTATTGACTTCTTTGATTATTTTTCCTTCCCAGTGATATTCTAATCTTTTATTTTTTCCTCTTGATTTTCCCGATAAAATTTTTGACTTGTCTGATCTGTATTTAATTTAAGCTCTCTTTCTTTTATACATTTATTAAATTATCGAAGCATTTCTTTCAGCCCTCTTTCGTTGTTCGGTAGTAATACTATGTCATATGCTTCCTTCTTCATTTATCGCTTAACTTATTATAATGTTAAGAGGCCTAACTGTTATCCATCAAATTAGGTTTGCGTAGGGCGAACTGATTTATCCGAAAGTTGTAGGGAAGACCACTTTGCCTAGATCAAACTAGTTTATAAATTTCAAATCCTCGCAGTTTAAACTAGTCATAACCTAATTGTTTATTCATGTTTTACTAATTTCTTATTTCCTTTTAATATTGTACGCCTTTTATAGGATAGATTATGAAATTTTTTAAATTCTGGTTAAACCTAAAAATTTTAATTTCTTTAATATTTTCGTATACTGCCAAAGATTTAATTCTCTTTTCAGACTAGATATTCAGTAGTAATTAATGCAAAAGACAAACGATTCTAACTTTTCAATGTCAAATCTATCCTGAAATATTGAAATTTCTTCGATCAATCATTTATTGAATTAGTTATCGATAATATTAATTAATAATTTTAAATCTAACGTAAAATAAGCAAAACAATTGTTACAACTGTGTTGTTTAGCACAAAGTTTAAATTACATTAAATAATCGTAAAGTAAAATAGACAGTTTTGGAAAATCTGAATAAATTTATATTTTCTTTAGGCATTTTCGAGATATATAAGATTAATTTTTTTTTTATTTTTGTTTCTCTACCGCATTGAATGTTCTTCGTGTCTCGGTTCTTCGATAACGCCAGCAGTTTTCCACCTCTACTTGCCGTGGCTATCAACGTACGAGGGTGGATTGATAAGTTTCCGGCCTAACCAAGAGATGACGCCACTAGGCCTACCTTGAGGTGACATTCTATAGTACCATCCTTGGATAGCTTGTAGCTATAGTTTCAGCCCGATCTCCTTGCTAGTGTAGGTTTGACAGCACGCTGAACAAGACGCCTCTGTGGTTTTCGTAAAAATGGAAAAGCAGGAAAATCGTGCTGTCATCAAATACTTTTATTTGAAGGGGTTAACGCCGAAGGAAATTAAAAAAGAGATGGACTCAACACTGGGGACATCCTCCCCGTCATATTCAACCGTTAAGCAGTGGGTTTCCGAGTTTAAAAAGGGTCGTGTGAGCACCTCTGATGGGCCTCGCTCAGGACGCCCCGTTGAGGTCACAACTCCAGATATGATCGAAAAAATTCATCAAATAGTGCTGGGAGACCGCAGATTGAAAGTGCGTGAGATAGCTGAGACCTGTAAGATGTCATATGAACGTGTGCAACATATTTTGCACCAACATTTGCATATGGAAAAGCTCTGTGCAAGATGGGTGCCGCGTTTGCTAACAGTCGACCAAAAATTGATTCGAAAAAACATTTCTACCGCAAATTTGTCATTGTATAAGCGTAATCCAAGCGAATTTTTGCGTCGATTCGTAACCGTTGACGAAACGTGGGTCCACCACTACACTCCTGAAACCAAAGAACAGTCTAAACAGTGGATTGGACCAGGGGAACCAACTCCAAAGAAGGCAAAAACAATTTTTTCGGCGAACAAGGTTATGGCTACTGTTTTTTGGGATGCAAGAGGTATTATATACATTGATTACCTTGCAAAGGGTAATACTATCACTGGTCAATACTACGCAGACTTATTGCAACGTTTGAGCCACGAGGTGAAAATTAAACGACCTCATCTGGCGAAGAAAAAAATCTTGTTTCATCACGATAACGCACCAGCGCACACGTCAATCGTTGCGACGGCTAAAATCAACGATCTAAAGTTTGAATTGATGCCGCACCCTCCTTACTCTCCAGACCTAGCCCCGAGTGACTATTTTCTGTTCCCTAATCTCAAAAAATGGCTTGGCGGTAAGAGATTTGCGGACAATGAAGAAGTAATCGAAGCTGTAAATGGTTATTTTGAGGAGCTTGACGAATCAGTCTATAGAGATGGCATTAATAGACTGGAACACCGCTATGAGAAATGTATCAGCCTTGGAGGAGATTATGTTGAGAAATAAAAAAAAAAAAATTTTAAAAACCTTGTTTTTCTTGGTCAGGCCGGAAACTTATCAATCCACCCTCGTATGTACGTAGTGGACTGGAAAATTACGCGATAACTCGACGTTGGTTGTTGGTTTCAGTGTGTTCACGTTTACAATATTTACCGCATTAGAGATTTTCGAAAATATGTAAGAGTTTATGTCGGTTCGACTAGTGAATTATGTATTAAGATCAATGAAAAACATTTTATTTTCGTGTAAACAGCTGAACTGTTATGAGAAAGATAATTGTGTTGTTATCAAGCGAGAAGGAGGTGTACATGAGTATAAGGCTATGGATGTTACAGCTTTTGTGATTAAAAATTAACAGTGAAAATTGCCTTTTGGTGAGTCATTAAGATTTAATTTTTATTCTCAAAATTTGCCTATCACTTTTGATTTGTTTTTCCTTTCATGAATTTTAGTTTATTGAGAGCAAACGGAAACTTTTTAAAAGCTGAAGGAAGGCTTTGTTTTAAAATTAGTCATACATGAAATATTCCGTATCGCAGTGTCAAAAATTTTGGTATATTATCTTACGAATAACTAAAGTAGATTTACTGAATATTTTCATTTTGATTCTGGTTTGGGGCTTATTGAGATACACGATACTTTTAAATTATTTGGGGTACCTATACCAAATAATTTTAGCAAAAATTAATTAAATCCGTATTATTTTTTTACCCAAAAGAACACAAATAATACTTCGTATTCAAAAGGCATCTTGTTGTTTTGCATCAAAAACTGTTTAACTCGTTTAGGTTGTTATTATTCATAAATTTTTAATAATAATTTTTTGACATTTATAGCGGTAATGTGTTTATTTAAATTCAGTTGTTTTACACTGCTTTATTTGTAATAAAAGAAAAATCGTTCTACAAAAAACTTCGATTTATCATTTAATTAGTGTTTATAGGGCTAGAAGTTGAATTATTTGTAAAATTGTGAAGAAAAAATTGTTTAAAACTTAGCTCTCACAGCATATTGAAGCAGCGCGAGAGGTATAAGAGAACGGCTAGTTGATTACATAGACGGTAATAGGGTTATATCTCGAAGGTTATTGTACTGCCCGTGCACTGAGTGGCCATAGGTGTACGCAGGGTTCAGGAAGTAGCTGGAGAGATATGCCTAGACGTCGTATATTACTAATCATCCGGCTGGGCCAGGCTAACGCTCTTTATCGGTTCATCTTCAGCTACCTACAGCTTTCAGTTGCGTTCATGCGTAATATGGAAGTTGTAGGTGGTTGCGGATTAATCGATATATGGGGGGCCCTTGGTTACTGGGATGGTTTTGCTTTTTTTTTTAAAAAATTTAAAACTTTTACACAGTAATTAAGCAACCCTTTAAATTTAGTAAAAAATTGTCAAGAGTGTTCCAGTTTGTCCTAGGCGATTATTAATTTGTATTAT
>NW_020438866.1:704185-709791 GCF_000699045.2 Agrilus planipennis | reverse complement strand
GGATACTGAAAAGATATTTTATTTTATGTACTATAATATTCTTTTTACAAAAATGTAACCTAATTTTATTTTATTTTTGACATTAACAAGGGAATTACAATGATGCAAATTAAGTTCAGAGAAATCCAATTTTGATACTTTGGACTAGGCATTATAAGCATTGAGTCCTCTCTTCTTGATTTAGGCAAATAATAAGGTATAGCGCCACAAAGATTTGATTAAAATAAAAAATTGATTTATAGGACATACATTATTGTTGAAAACATTTTTACTTTAAAAGTTCGAATTTTCCGTTTACATATAACAGAATTGGTCATTAGTCATAGGTATAAGAGGTGTTTCTGAATTATAAATACAGCACAGCTTACGAAACTATTACGAAAACTAATTTATTCAGACATTTTACAGTATTTAATTTTGTTGCAGCTATTTTTCGCATTCCTTCTCTAAAAGGAGATGAAAGTTCGTTGGAATTGCTGTGTTGGAACGATGTTAGTTGGTTGCTGTCACAACGGTGAGTATCACAATTATTTACGCTACAATACTTTTTTTCGTAATTGATTATAACTTTCAAAAACAAAAAAATTGAACTTATTACTTTTAATTTTTCTACATTTCAAATCTCAACTCATCATCATAAGGTCGTCAGTCCTAAGACTGGTTGGACACCACGCACCTCCACTCTTTCCTACCCTGGGCTAATCTTCGCAATTTTCCTAAAACTAGAACAATCCACATCCTTCAATATTTGCAAACATTAATCTCATCTAGACCTACCTCTATCCCTCCTAACTCCCGCTTCTGCCTCTATATTTCTGACCAACTTATCCGCGGTACCCTCATCATCTATTCTCAGGGGCGGTGTAATAGGTGGTGATATCTATTACCTAGGAAGCTCTCACTTTTTATATTTTCATTTAGGGCCGATTTTTCACTTAATCTAGTCAAAATGTTGCCATTTGAACTGTTGAAACTAACGAATACAGGTATTTACTTCAAAAAAATCAAGTGGAATGTCTCTTAATCTCTAATGTAACTAAGGATGACACCTTAGCTGTTGAAACCCGTCTAAATACTTTGTGAAATTTTCGGCTTTTAGTATTTTGATTTTTCGTTACAACGCTTCCTACTTCTTTCATATAGTATTTACATCTTTTACATTCATTATCCATTCGAAAACTTAATGTAACATCAATTGCTTTTCTGTCTCCCATATATTTCGGCATTATATCCCCTTTCTATGGGATAAGAAGGTGTATATATTCATTTAATTCCACTTTTGGATATATTTTTATTTAGAGAATTAGCTGAAGAGCACCTGCTTCGCTAGGTGCTTACCACCCCAAATCGCCCACAGTCCTTCCTCTGTAAAGTTCTATCACTTCAGCAATGTTTAGCTATGTCGCCGGTTAAAAACATTCTAGAATTCATTAAACTTATTGAAATGAAACAGATTCACACACGTCCACCGACCTCCACCAAAACAGCTTAAAGCAGGAACTACCCCGAAAACCTACTCAATGCACCATTGGCTATATGATGATAACTTTAAAACTCTATGAAAGTAAAAAGTTTATATAAGTTATAAAATTAATGTTTGCTTTTGTTGCAGCTATTTATGGTTCCTTTCTACACGATCATGGAGAAGATTCATTGGAAAGTATGTACCGGGAATGCACCGATGAATTGATTACGACCTCAACGGTAAATGAGCGTTATTCAATTAATAATTCTCGTTATATTTTTTATTTTCTAATTGATTTCATTACTTTTAGAAAGTCAGCTGAAAAATATTATGTTTGTTAATTTCCTCTCCCCAAGTTCCCTGTTTAAGGAAACTGAGAGTATCTATTGGTTTTTATTTAAACCCTAATTGTATGTTAATTTTCCAATAGTTTATAACTTTTCATTTTTTATTAACATTTAAATACAAAGTTGCGCTTCGGTAAATATTAAAATTTATTGCCATACATAAAATATACATCGAGAAACATTGCATTCAATCTACAAAATACAGTATGATTATTTTTTATAATATTAAAATCTTTGGTAATAGATGCAACAAATAAATTTATTGTGTTCTTGTGTTTACTATGAATATGTTTATTGTTTTATGTGATTAAAAAGAAAACTATAATGTAAATAAAAAAAACATGTACACATATACGCTTACAAAGATTAATATAATTAGTTCATTCTAATTACTTTTAACATATTTCTCTGTTATTTAGTATAAATTGTCTTTGTTTCCACTTCTTTTTTTTTTTCTTTTAAAATAATTAGTACTCATTTAACCTTGAATACACCGTTACGTACACTTATTTTTATTTTTCATGAAATTAAGCTAATAACTTGACATCGTTATTCTTTTTTTGCTCAATTTTTTATACAAGTCATTNGTTTGCTTTTATTCCCCATTTCGGTCATAGTTTTAATATTGTATTTACACGATTTCTTATAACTTTTGTAGTTTCATTTATATATTTATTAAATTATTGAAGCATTTCTTTCAGCCCTCTTTCATTGTTCGGTAGTAATACTATGTCATCTGTTTCCTTGTTCATTTATCGCTTAACTTCTTATAATGTTAAAAGGCCTCACTGTTATCCACCAAATTCGAATAAAATTAAATAAATATCCTTTTTCTTTTTTTCCATTATTTTTCACCAAGTTGAACACAATTAAATTAACACCTTTTTTCTTTTTTTTGCTCGATTTATTATAAAATTAGGAGTTAATTTCTGATTCTTGAAGAAATTTAAAAAGTATTGTTTATTAATTAAACTGTACGCCAAAATAATATTTTATTTTCTTGCAGATCCTTGTGGTTTACATCGCCAATGTTGTGAAAGAGAAGAAAGCAGAAATGATACGAATTTTCGACATTCACTACGATGAGTACAGGTCCTTAAATGTTATCCACAATTTTTTTAATTTTGTAATTGATTTCAAAGTTAAGTTTCCATTATTTTTCACCAAGTTGAATAACACCTTTTTTCTTTTTTTTGCTCGATTTATTATAAAATTAGGAGTTAATTTCTGATTCTTGAAGAAATTTAAAAAGTATTGTTTATTAATTAAACTGTACGCCAAAATAATATTTTATTTTCTTGCAGATCCTTGTGGTTTACATCGCCAATGTTGTGAAAGAGAAGAAAGCAGAAATGATACGAATTTTCGACATTCACTACGATGAGTACAGGTCCTTAAATGTTATCCACAATTTTTTTAATTTTGTAATTGATTTCAAAGTTAAGTTTCCATTATTTTTCACCAAGTTGAATAACACCTTTTTTTCTTTTTTTGCTCGATTTATTATAAAATTAGGAGTCAATTTCTGATTCTTGAAGATATTTAAGGAGTATTGTTTATTAATTAAACTGTACAGCAAAATAATATTTTATTTTCTTGCAGATCCTTGTGGTTTACATCGCCAATGTTATCGAAGAGAAGAAAGCAGAAATGATACGAAATTTCGACATTCCTATCGGTGAGTACGGGTCCTTAAATGTTATTTACATTTTTTTTAATCTGTAATTGATTTGATTTGATTTTCCATTTTCTTGGCTCAATTTATTATAAAATTAGGAATCAATTCCTGATTCTTGAAGATATTCAAGAAGTATTGTTTATTAATTAAACTACACCAAAATAATATTTTATTTTCTTGAAGGTCCTTGTGGTTTACATCTCCAATGTTGAGGAAGGGAAGAAAGCAGAAATGATACGAATTTTCGACATTCACTATGGTGAGTACATGTCCTTAAGTCTTATTCACAATCTTTTTTATTTTGTAATTGATTTCAAAGTTTAGAGTTTTCATTACTTTTCACCAAGTTGAATAGAATTAAATTAACATCCTGTTTTTTACTCTATTTATTATAAAATTAAAAGTCAATTTTTGATTCTTGAAGATATTTAAGAAGTATTGTTTAGTAATTAAACTGTACACCAAAATAATATTTTATTTTCTTAAAGGTCCTTGTGGTTTACATCTCCAATGTTGAGGAATAGAAGAAAGCAGAAATGATACGAATTTTCGACATTCACTACGGTGAGTACATGTTATTAAATATTGTTTACAGTTTTTTTAATTTGTAATTAGTTCCAAAGTCAAAAGATCCCATCAAACATTTTCTTGTTTTCACTTGTTTCACGTTGTTAGATTATTATTGCTCATCTGTGAATAATTAAAACGATTGAGGTTTTTCTTGTGTTTCACTAAATTAAAAGTAAAGTACTTTTTACATTTATATTTTTGCTTCTTAAATATTAAAACTTGTTATTTTGCTTTTCTGAACCATCGGACTTCAATATTCAATATTCAATATTCTCACATTTAGAATACTTTTTATAATTAATATCAATTATCTTTTTAATGATTCTTTGCTTTTTATTTATTATTAGCATAAATGTGAATCAAAATACATAGTATATACTTTTTTGTTCTTTAACGTAGTTCACCTGTATTTCTTTACTTTAGGGTAAGTTTGCTTTTATTCCCCATTTCGGTCATAGTTTTAATATTGTATTTACACGATTTCTTATAACTTTTGTAGATTTCATTTGTTTTTTTATTAAATCACCATATCTACTTACGCACTTCCTAATAATTGTTCTGGTAGATTGAACATATCACATTCATTAGGTCACACATCCCTCACTTTTGGGTGACTTGTATTTTAATTGTTCATTGCTTTTCATTTGTTATCAAATATGTATAAATGTGTCTAGTATATACTTTTCATTCTTTAAAATAGGGCAAGTTTGCTTTTATCCCCCTTTTGACCCACTCTTTTGGATTAAAATTAACTTAATTTGTTATTAACATGTCTATATTCCTTGGTATGTCTTTTTAATCAATAACCATTAACTTTTGTTTATTCTAAATTGTACGTATCAATTATTTGTTTTTATTTCTTTATGTTTATTACATATTTACGTAGTTTTATTTATAGTTTATTATTTTTTCTTCAATTTTACTTCTTACTTTTTACATTTAATATTATTTAATTTTACAAAGGATTGAAATTAATAAATTAATAAATAAAATGCAATCATTGTATATCTTAAATAATGAAATTATGTTTGTTACAGGACAACTACCATGATCATCAGGGGATGTGACGACGTGGCATCACTTTCCACCACAGGAGTCAAGAGGACGGTAATACGTCGCGCGTGACATACGTCGCGTCGGGAGTGTTCTGGAGCGTCCAGATTCGAACTTCGAAGTCACCAACACCCGGAATCCCGGAAATTGCGGGATGCTGGGTCTTGGAAATTTCGAAATTCGAATCTCATGGTCTCCAGGGTCACAGATCCCGAAATTTTCGAGATCTGTTACTTTGGAGACCCTGAGACTCGGATTTCGGAATTTCCAAGACTCGGTATCCCAAAATTTCCGAATTTCAGGTCTTGGGGACTTCTAGTTCGAATCTGGAAGCTCCAACGTCTGGGACTTGTCCCGGACGGTCTTCGAATCACAAAATATTTCACACTAAACCTGGTAGGCCTGAAAAATTTTTTTAAATAAAACAATTTGTACGGTTCATGCTCTTTTATTTGTTATACCCTCCCGCCCCTTGTACCCTCCCGCCCCCCGT
>NW_020438866.1:702675-704152 GCF_000699045.2 Agrilus planipennis | reverse complement strand
AACATTTTCTTGTTTTCACTTGTTTCACGTTGTTAGATTATTATTGCTCATTTGTGAATAATTAAAACGATTGAGGTTTTTCTTGTGTTTCACTAAATTAAAAGTAAAGTACTTTTTACATTTATATTTTTGCTTCTTAAATATTAAAACTTGTTATTTTGCTTTTCTGAACCATCGGACTTCAATATTCAATATTCAATATTCTCACATTTAGAATACTTTTTATAATTAATATCAATTATCTTTTTAATGATTCTTTGCTTTTTATTTATTATTAGCATAAATGTGAATCAAAATACATAGTATATACTTTTTTGTTCTTTAACGTAGTTCACCTGTATTTCTTTACTTTAGGGTAAGTTTGCTTTTATTCCCCATTTCGGTCATAGTTTTAATATTGTATTTACACGATTTCTTATAACTTTTGTAGATTTCATTTGTTTTTTTATTAAATCACCATATCTACTTACGCACTTCCTAATAATTGTTCTGGTAGATTGAACATATCACATTCATTAGGTCACACATCCCTCACTTTTGGGTGACTTGTATTTTAATTGTTCATTGCTTTTCATTTGTTATCAAATATGTATAAATGTGTCTAGTATATACTTTTCATTCTTTAAAATAGGGCAAGTTTGCTTTTATCCCCCTTTTGACCCACTCTTTTGGATTAAAATTAACTTAATTTGTTATTAACATGTCTATATTCCTTGGTATGTCTTTTTAATCAATAACCATTAACTTTTGTTTATTCTAAATTGTACGTATCAATTATTTGTTTTTATTTCTTTATGTTTATTACATATTTACGTAGTTTTATTTATAGTTTATTATTTTTTCTTCAATTTTACTTCTTACTTTTTACATTTAATATTATTTAATTTTACAAAGGATTGAAATTAATAAATTAATAAATAAAATGCAATCATTGTATATCTTAAATAATGAAATTATGTTTGTTACAGGACAACTACCATGATCATCAGGGGATGTGACGACGTGGCATCACTTTCCACCACAGGAGTCAAGAGGGCGGTAATACGTCGCGCGTGGCATACGTCGCGTCGGGAGTGTTCTGGAGCGTCCAGATTCGAACTTCGAAGTCACCAACACCCGGAATCCCGGAAATTGCGGGATGCTGGGTCTTGGAAATTTCGAAATTCGAATCTCATGGTCTCCAGGGTCACAGATCCCGAAATTTTCGAGATCTGTTACTTTGGAGACCCTGAGACTCGGATTTCGGAATTTCCAAGACTCGGTATCCCAAAATTTCCGAATTTCAGGTCTTGGGGACTTCTAGTTCGAATCTGGAAGCTCCAACGTCTGGGACTTGTCCCGGACGGTCTTCGAATCACAAAATATTTCACACTAAACCTGGTAGGCCTGAAAAATTTTTTTAAATAAAACAATTTGTACGGTTCATGCTCTTTTATTTGTTATACCCTCCCGCCCCTTGTACCCTCCCGCCCCCCGT
>NW_020438866.1:692016-700098 GCF_000699045.2 Agrilus planipennis | reverse complement strand
CCCCTCGTCCCACCCGCCCCTCGTGCCCACCCGCCCCGCTTCCCCTTCACATTCATACGCTCATTCATCCCCTTTCACACTCTCATTCACACCCCACAGTAATGGGAGACAATGAAAATGCACGAGGGTGGACGGATGTTACCGTTTCCTCCTCATACATTCTCATTCTCTCCCATTACCTTGCACACCCTCTTTCTCCTACACATTCATACACCCTCATTCATTCCACCTCTCGTCCTGGGAGATAGCAAGAATGCACGAGGGTGAATAGAAACATACGTTTACCCCTCGTTCATCCTTACCACCTCCCTCGCACACATTCTCTCATAGACCCATTCATTACCTCATTTCATTCTCACCACCATTCTTACTTCACCCTTGCACACTCATGCTCCTTATATTCACCCTCATTCATACACACAACTGCAGTAAGAATGCAGAAGAGTGAACGGAAGCGACCGCTTACCCTCATGCATTCTTGTTCTCTCTCTCACTCTCATTACCTCATGCACCCCCTTTCTCTCATCCACAGTCACATACGCTCATTCATTCTCCCGCTCCCACTGGGAAATAGTAAGAATGCACAAGGGTGAACAGAAGAATGCGTTTAATCCTCGTTCATCCTTATAACCTCCCCGCAAACATACTCTCATACACACACACATCCGTTATCTCATTTCATTCTCACCACCATTCGTACTACACCCTTGCACATTCATGGCTTTATATTCACTCCTATTCATACGCACAACTGAAGTAAGAATACAGAAGGGCGAACGAAAGCAACCGTTTACCCTCATGCATTCTTGTTCTCTCTCTCTCTCTCTCTCTCTCTCATTACATCAACCGCCCTCTTTCTTTCCCCCACAGTCACATACCCTCATTCATTCCACCGCTCGTAATGGGAGATAGTAAGAATGCACGAAGGTGAACAAAAGTAAGAGTTTACCCTCGCTCATCCTTACTCACTCCCTTTCGCATACACACGCACAATTACTCATTTCATTCTCACTACCACTCTCTTCGATCTCACCTCATTCTTACTACGGCCCCGCACATTCATGCCCCCTTATATTTACTCTCATTCATACGCACAATTGATGTAAGAATGCGTGAGGGTGAACAGTAAGGATCTTCTACCCTCATGCATGCTTACCCATCCGTTCCTTCACCCTCTCTCCTGCACACGCACCTATTCTCTCCAATCGCATCCCTCTCAACTTCATACACTCTCATACAATCATTTATGTTTACACCCTCACATATTCATATTCACTTTCATTCGTTCGCCCTCTCAATAATATCCTCACACCTTCATTTTCATTTCAATCTTATTCAAATTCACCTTCAATCATACCCCTGCACTAACTCATTTCTCCCTTCATTCATACTCCTGACTTTTCCTTCACACATTTTCAGTATCAACCACACCCCTATATTCTCACCCTGACGCACATTCATTCTCACACGTATTTCTTCCCCACTCTACTTTCACTTTCATGCCTCACATTCTTATCTTCATTTTCACCCTTACTACTTTCTCACTATCCTCTCTTCCTAGTAAAATACCCCATTCGTCATTTTTTATTGTTACATAAACCATTAAGAACGTATTTATACCATCAAAACCCTAAATACAATACAATTCTAAATATTGAAGTAAATATATGATATATATAATATTAAACTAATTAACATAAATGTATGATAATATTGATAATATATAATTATATCGTGGTTTACATCTCCAATGTTGAGGAATAGAAGAAAGCAGAAATGATACGAATTTTCGACATTCACTACGGTGAGTACATGTTATTAAATATTGTTTACAGTTTNTCTCTCTTTGAAATATTAATTAAATTTTTTATAAACGATGAAATAAATTTGATCATAAAAAATATTACACAATTAGATAATAAGAAACAAATTATTAAATATATTTTTTAAAAAGAAATAAAAAAATGTGTTAAACATGAAAGTACTATTGATAAATTGACTTATTTCCTGTATTTTTTTTTTACCTCAAGCGAAAATGAAAACATTCCAAGAAAGAATAAAAATACCTATTCATAAATTCAATTCTTGAAAATAACACAATATATTCGAAGAGAAACGAGTTTCTTGCAAATAAAGTTATAAAAACCAATTCAATAAAACCCTTTCATTTACAAACTTTTAAAAAAATTGCCGAAAAGACGTCCCACAGGATACGAAACTAGTCAACTTTTCCACCATGTTGCGTGGTAGATCACCATCCCAATAAAGGCCATCAACGCATAACCATCATCATAGAACCTGAAATAATCAAGAAACATTTTCTATAAATTTCTGGCATTTCAATGTGTAATAATTAAAATAACTTACAATTTCACGTTATCGAAATACATCAAGCAGGATACAAAGGTCCAAACGGTCTAATCGTCTACCTTTTTGTGTGGTACAGACTTTTCATCTTCACCACAATTAAGGTCATCAAAGCTTATCATCATCGAACCTGAAATGATCAATAAGTATTTCCAAAAAGTATAACAACCTAAGAGCAACTTACCATTTCACGTTATCAATCCTGAATACTATTTTATTTATCGATTTATCAGTTGAAGATCCAGTATACGAAGTTCTGAAACAAGAAACCAACCATCATGTAACAGCTTCATCAGATGAAACAAATTTTAACACAATTTCTTATTTATTCATATACCATACAAAAAACGTCTGATAAACATATTATAATATAGCTACAAGCAGTGAAACGGAACCAAGAATTACTTAATCAATTCCTAAAATTCTTCACTTACGCCCTAATTAAGCCATTATTAATTAGTCATGAATAAATAATATTTTCCTCATTTTTCAGAAAACAGCAAATTCCTACCTTCCATGCCAAAATATTTCTGTATAATTTTCCATCCATTATTTCGTCCAAACATTGTGCCACCAACCAATTATTTTCAATCCAAATGAACGTGCAACATATTTGTGGTTTTATAACTTATTTTTAATAAGAATTATAGATAATTATTACGACACAATCTGCACGACATTGTCAACGCCAACGATGTGAAGCAACTAAAGCTTTAACAGAGAATGAAAGTAATATAATTATTATTATTATTAGTACGTTAACGTTGTATTTCCGCCAACCTCAACTGTTAAAATAGTTAATAATAATGTAGACATTTACGTTAGGTACATGAAATAATGATAGAAAATGTAATAATATTAAATTATAGGTAAATAATACAAGAGTTTCTCAAAAATTGATGTTTCTTCCCCTTTCCTCCTATTTTTAAACAATATCTTCTTTTATTTCAGTAAGAAAACTATAAAACATTTTTCTTTTGATAATACACCTACCAAAAATACAATATTTTTTCCTAATTTCAGGAACAAAAGCTTTCTCTACCGGGCATTTACTCCTTCGGCTCAGGTGGCAATTTCCACGTAAAGGAATTATGATACTTAAAAAATATTTTCCTAATAAATAGTGAATGCGATTTCATATCTTGGAACATAATTGAATGGATCTGTGTTTGTGGATCATTTTATTGCGCATAAACCCCCTAAAATTATTTTTATGTACGACCACCAATGGCTTTACCAATATTTCAGAAAAACTACTTTTTCCACCATATTTTTTAAATAGAACAATCAAGCGGAATTCTTTTTTTGACTTAAGATTTTAGTTTCTTTTTTAATTTTTTCACTGGTCTACCAAAATGGATATTCAACAACAGGAAATACCTAAACATTTAAAAAAATGCAGCACGTTGAACACGGACTTTTTTTTTATTTTAGCTAATGTTGCCATAACCAAAGACAAAACTGGCTCTATATTCGTATTCATCGATCAAAAAAGCACAAAAGGTAATGAATGTTGACCACTAAGCCAACCCTAGTCGGTCAAATCCTTACATTAATAAATTTTCCTCTCGTCTATTACGGCTAAAAGTACATAAATTCAAAAGTAATAAAGAAAAAGGTATATTTACTTAAAAAAAATTATCCATTATCTTTTGTATCTTCTTAATTGTAGTATCATTATCCGCTTGTTTTACAATAATTTACAATCCCTAACTTTCCCGTAAGTTCCTACATACATACCAAGATTTTTATTAACTGCGAAGAATAGAAGCTATTTTTTATAGTGTTATTATTACAATCGAAAATCAAATCTACAAATATTAGAAAATCATACTGCTTCTAGCTTTCGCTGTGGAAGAAAATTTTAGATTTGTGTGTAATCCGTCATTGTATACAATTCTTAGGAAATGTATATAATTCCTAAAATCGCCCGGAAATGTGTGAAATAAATTATACTAGACCTATTTCCTAGGAAATCTATACATTTCCTAAATAGTAATCGGAAATCTATTACGTTCAAGATGTCAATGGGTACGCGGGGATAGCAGAGCGAGGGGAGGATTTTGCGTCATCTGATCAAGCGATTTATTGTATTCACCGATAACTTTGATTCTCAGTTTAGTAACGTGTTTTATTCATTTTATTCACAGAAAGCATTAGTTTTATACAATTTCTAGGAAATGTATACATTTCCCAAGATATATGTATATTAACAAATATTTGAAACAATATTTTATAGATTTCCTAAATAGCCTCAGAATTACATTTATCTACATTTCCTGAGAACTGTATAAAATTCCTAGATTTCATACATTTCCGGTAACAGGATGTATATACGGGAAAATAAGGGTATTTTTACAGAAAATCCTAAAGCAAGCGAACGTTGACATTACACTGCAATTAACAAGGTGCGAAAGAATTTTAATTTATTGATTTTAGGAAAGATAAACTTCTGTATTAACTAAATATAAGTACCTACTTACAATATATTCGAAGAGAAACGAGTTTCTTGCAAATAAAGTTATAAAAACCAATTCAATAAAACCCTTTCATTTACAAACTTTTAAAAAAATTGCCGAAAAGACGTCCCACAGGATACGAAACTAGTCAACTTTTCCACCATGTTGCGTGGTAGATCACCATCCCAATAAAGGCCATCAACGCATAACCATCATCATAGAACCTGAAATAATCAAGAAACATTTTCTATAAATTTCTGGCATTTCAATGTGTAATAATTAAAATAACTTACAATTTCACGTTATCGAAATACATNTTGCCTATTTAGGTTTTAGCTTTTTAGTTAGTAAAAATTTTCATTAAGGAAAAGCCAAAGAAAAATAAAATATTTAGTAAGTATAGCATTGTAGCACAATAGCATGACAGTTAGTTTCTATAAAACAAAACGTTTTTGATGTTAGTTTATGTAGATTAAGGATAAACGGTGTAAAAGCATAATTATCCTTTTATTTGTCAAATACTTGTGAATGAATTTTTAAACGGTCAAAAAAATTTTTCAGTGCATTATTTCAATTGCAATAATCTATTGTATTTACCAAATTATAGAATAACATAACAGCTTATATAATTATCCATAACATCGTAAATATGCAAGTATTTCAAATAGTTATTTATCTAACGTTTTTTCCATAAAAAATTCATTCATATTAACGTATTATTACAAATATCATTTCTTTTATGTTCAGGATTATTATTTCATTTCAATGATACTATTTTAACGATCGAACACACACATCGATGCTTTTTTAGAAGGACATCTAAAAGTCTTTACAGATAACGTATCACACAGAAACACGTACGAAAGCAACGAAATTAAACTGTGGAATTAATAATAACATTGTTCGAACACGTATAAATTTAAATAAAATAATAATTGTCTATTATCATCAAAATACATAAATAGGTCGGTAATTTCATATGATACATGTTTCCAACATTAATTATTACTCAATATCGGTTGAAAAAACGTAAAGGCCATAGGGCATAAACGTGGTGAATCGGCCCTCAGAGGGATATCTGGATTATTTTTTGAGGGTATATTGGTACTAATGAAATACGTTAATCCTCAGAATTTTAGACCTCTAACTTTTTTGAATTTTGAATAAAACCAAAAAGCGAAAAATTAGAAAATATTTAAAATTTTTCTCAAAAACGGCTTAACCGATTTCAATAAAATTTAGACACGTTATAGAGACATAGAAGGGCTTTAATCTAAAAAAATAACAGCTCATAACATTTATAATAATCATTAAAAACAGACAATCGTTTCCGAAAATATTTTTTTCTTTATGATAACGTTCTAGAACAATTTNTAAATGGAACCATCAATGAAAGAAGTAGGTGGCATTGAAATAACTACGTTTTTTGAGCTTAAAAGGTGCAATTTGTATACAATCAATTTTAGGTATTAATTGGGCGAATCTGTTGTCCTTTTTTCCTATTAAAATGCGGTACCTATGTAGTTTGAGACAATTTTAATTATACATTTATTAGATCCTTATTTTATTAGTATTATTATTTAATAATATAATACCTATAATTAGTTAATTGTACCTGATATACTAAGATGTGAATTATTTGAAATACTTGCATTTAAAATGAAAATACAAAATAAAAACTACCTACTTTTATCTTGTATTTAAATACTTTTTTGTGAAAAGCATTTTGTATTGTATTTAAAATACTTTTCCAATCGTATTTTCTATTTGCAAAATGCAAAATACATTTTTGCCGTTAAAAGTTTTGCTAGTATCACCGATCAAAAATTATATAAACTGATGAATGAAAGTTACTCACATTGACCATTAAATTTATTAAACCCTTAAAAAGTGAACAAAGGGACATTCCATGAATGCCTTCTAATTCTTTAACTGAAGAGAGACCAAAAAATTCTAAACTCCTTGGAAATGGATAATCTAAAATATTGAATCGATAAAGGTTTTTCGGGTTTAGTGTCGTGGGAAATGGAATTTTGAAATTCCAAATTCATATCAGCATTTATTGTACCTTTAACAAGGAACTACAAAATGCTATGAATTACAACAAAGCCGTCCGCAAAACAATATGGAATTGATATATGCCAGCTAAGTAAAACTGAAAACTATAAGATATTGTGGTGTGTGCTAAAGAAACTACGGATTCCATTTTTTTCTCTTATTACAATGTGTAAAAGATCAGAAACAAAATGGGGTTGTAAATATTTTGATATAAAATGATTGATGTTGATTTTGCGTAAATAAAATTATTTGCAACCCTACCTTGGCTCTGATTTTTCACGGTAAACGTACTATTTTGGCATCAGTATCTTTTTTCTAATTAAAACGGGTGACAAAGGCAAATAAGGGAGCATACACAAAGAATTATTTGTTGCTGAACTGAAGAAACCATAATATAAAGATAGAAAAACTATATCTCCATTTCAAACAGCAAAATATGAATCATACTTAATCTTAGCAGCTGGTGATATAGTGCAAACACCACTCTATTAGTGTAGAGAATGTCTAGTATTTAAAAAATGAGCAAATGCCTGCAAGGTTTTCTTAAAAAATATTTGAATATTTAAAATACGTATTTTACATTTAGCATTTAAAAATGGAAAAGGGAAATCTATTTTGTATTTTAAATTTGAAATAACAAATCAAATAAGTATTTGCATTTTGTATTTACATACTTTAAAAAAACCATTTTGCACATCTATACTAATATACATATGTACCCTTATAAATACCGCTAAGAAAGCTTTCTATTACTTACCGAAGAATGCACGTAATTTAAATTGAAAGCCACCATTATCATCTTCCTTTATCAGCATGGTAAGTATTTGTTGAAGTCGAACTTTGTATTATAATTTCTCTATATTCTGTACTACCATCTCGAACCAATAATTGAAAACTGTTTACGCTGAAGAACGAGCTTGACTAAATTTCCTTTCTCTCTGGCCTTCTACGTGCTTCGACTATTTTACTTCTAGATGGCACATGCTGTCGGTTTTCCAGGAAAATCGAGGAAATTTTCATATCGTGAAGGCGCATTTCCACTAGCTCTTCAACCACCTCTGTGATAAATTTTTACATTAATTAATTTTTATATTTTGAATTGAAAGTTTTAGATAAAAAAGGACTGACGTTATTATATCCCATTTTATGTTTATAAATTTGTTTAGATGGCGACACACGTATCATAATACCTGACATA